>NW_010423825.1:26122-35700 GCF_000710305.1 Buceros rhinoceros silvestris
GAGATCTCACCTGAATCTTTTCAGCTGGCAGTCTGAAGATGTCTTTGGTATTCAGCTGATACTTGCTGGATAAAAAAGAGAGCCAACTTTCTGGGCATCCTGTCCCTGAGCTGCTTTGAGAACATAAAAGCCCAAGCAACACATTGCATTCCCCTCCCCCCACTTCTTTCTGAGAATGCATACTGAACGTACACTTCACATTGACACTGGGGAAATTTTATGATGACAGTCATGATTTGTGAAAGAGTCAGCTGATTGTGTCTGTATCATTTTAAGTGTGAGATTTCAAGAACAGAGCGCCTAGAGTTTTTTAGCATGTACCTGCTAAACAAGGTGCTTTTCAAATTCAAGTTATTCTCAATCTCAAATACATACAGAAGTTACAGGATGAGGAGGTGAGGGCTAAAAAGGGAAAAATAGTAGAGGGAGTGCTTGGATCTGCGCTTACAGCACATGTGAGACTGGTGAAGGAATGAAGGAGAAAAGAGGTAGATGAAATGAGGGAGTGGGAATGCAAAAGGCTGCACAAGAAAACAATGTGCGGTGTCTTTGGAAAATGCCTTCTCTGTAGCAGCCTTCTGTTAACCGACAAACTGAAGACCAGGACAACACTGAATGGTAGCATACTGTTTTGTGTATTACCTTTCATTATCTTCTTACAAATGTTAAATACTCTACTCACTTTTCTGCTGAGCACTTGGCAGATGTCTTGGATGAGCTGTCAACATGCAATTGCATCTTGAGCATGACAAATTGATTTGACAGCTAAACAGGACAATATAAACAAAAACTGGTTACAATCAAGGCTGATGTCTATCTTCTTGCCAAAATAAAATCTGGGAAAACACTGGTTAGTTTGACACAAATATTCCATTCAGCCTCAGAGAAAGGCTTTCTTAGAAGAAAAATAGAGGAAAATATAATCTAACCCTCCAGCTTTACTGTTCCTTCTTCTTCAGTAAGTGCTTACCAGTGATGTGGGAGCTCTAACCACCTGTCTAAAACATTTTCTGGGATAGCTGAAAGAAATTTTTGGCGTAAAACTAATTAAACACACTAGGTCAGGTAGAGGCATTAAAGCAATACATCCTCTTGGGAACAGTTAAAAATCACTCCCAAATCAGGGATTCGTTGTCTTTTTTTTTTTCCCTCAGAGTAAATGATAACCCTCAACCCACACCCTTTTGGCATAGCTTGTTCTGTGGTCACTCTGGTGTCCCCCCATGAGATGTGCACTTCCCTCACAGGGAAGAAAGGGAAACTGGTTCTCCCACATCTTTGCCGAGTGCTCCAGTTACTACTTCACTCTTTTGAATCTGGCCCTCAAACATCTATGGGTCTTTTCTCACTGAAGCAATTTGGCAAAGTCAGTTCATATTTGCAACCAGTCTTGCAATGACAGCAATCACACTAGCAGCTTACCGGTGGTTTTTGAATGGTCTTCCTGCCAGTTCTGCTTAGAGCTGTCCTTGGAGGTTACAGTTCATTCAGAGCCCACTGCGTCCAAGTGTGCTGCAGCCTACGTTTCTTCCAAGACGTCTTATCTTGGAATTTCTCAGTTGGCATATCATTTAAAATTATATTGCTTCCAAATGTTTACAGTAGCTTTATTAGATCCATCTGGTATTCTTCACAATCCTCCCAAACTGTGCCAAACCCAAATAATCTGTGCCACAAGCAAATTTTACTACCAGACCATTCATCCTTCCAGACTTTGGATAATAGACAGAGCACTGTCTCCAGCCAGGGTCTTTGAGGCATTCTGCTATTAACCTTTTTTCCATTTTAAGAGGTAGTAATTTATTCCAGCTCTTCACAGTCTCTCTCTCTCAGCTAGTCTTTAAATCATGACAGAACTGTCTTTCACTTCTGATTCTCAAGTTCCTTTAAAGCTTCTTTGAAAAAGACTTTATTGATGGTGTTTCAAAGCCCTGAATTACATCCCCTCATCCTTGATTAGCCATGATTTTGATACTGAAATAATGTTTATGTCTTAGAAAATAAGTGCTTTTCCCATCATTAGCATGACTGTGTTTGGCCTTATTGAAGCCAGTGCACAGGAGGTATTTTCTCTCCCTACTGTTATGACTGCTTGCTTCCAGCCTATAATAGTCCCCCAGCTGCCTCAGAAATGCACTTTTAATTGTTTACCTCGACACTGAGCTAAAACTCTATAACCTGTATGATTCCTAAAATCAACAGGAGTTCTACTTTTGAGAGCAAATACTATGTTTTTAATTTTCTCCTCGCAAAATAAATGTTTGCCAGAACACATTGCCTTAGTTCTTTGAGGTCAGATAAACAGCCCATTTAATTCAAAGTACATTTTCCGTTTTGTGGGATGCGTTTTCCTGAATTCAGCTGCTTCTTATTTTAGTTCTCACTAGACGTATCACCTGCTCCCAGTTATGTAACATGATTTAATTTCGTATTTTCAAAAATGTCTCCAGGAGTCTTTTGCCTTTATGACTTCTAAAAACAAAGATAAAATCCTGAATTCCCCACTGGTTGTTATTTCCTGCCATTCTATTATACTAACTAGTGTGATAATGAATGTACAAAAACAAGTCTGTGCCTCTGCCAAATATTTTTCTTCTTCTTCTCTCTATGAATGGAGGACTTTCCCTTTTTAAAGACTTAATTAAAATATACTTTATTAAAATATACTTGTTCATCCTTGGTTCCTACAAATGTGTACAGACCAATGACCTCAACATTTTGTTATAGTATTTGGTTATGTTCTTTTTTTAAAATTCAATTAAAAAATAACAGCTTATTAAAATAAAAATCTTAACAACTGGTAAATTCATGTCTATTTATATTCAAAATGAGGTTTTAACAGTGTCTGGTTTTAAAACCTTGTACCGATATCCCTTTTCCACATCTCTTCTGGAGGCAGGAGAGTGCAAAGGCAGAGGCACCTCTCTGACATAGCTGAGGGCACTGTTAATTGAAATTGTGCCAAGTGACTACTTGCTTGATCAGCAGCTCACCGGATTGAGGTGACCATGCTGGACTGGCTATACCTGGTCTGCAGGTGAGTAAACTTCCTTTCATGTCTTTTGCTAGTGACCTCTATATTTGTGTTTGCCCAAGGCGGGCTGTGGGGGAGGTTTGCTTTTGGTCTATTTTACTTTGTCAGTCAGTTGTGTCAGACTGTGGCACTAATGCCATAAATACTTTTGTTGTCCTCTTTCCCAGCAATCACCTTTGAGTTCAATTGAAGGTTTGCATTGCTTTGTCATTGTCAAAAATTTTTTAACCTCAGAGACCCATTCCTCAGCAGTAAACCCTCAGAAAAAGCACAGATGAAAGGATGCACTGAGCAATAGACTGGGTAGCCAGTCTTCCCTCGGTTATTGCATGAGCTATAGTGGGGGGAGGTGGTTGTCCTCCCAACAACTCCCTGGATTCTGAACAATGTCTTGAGATGCAAGGGAAAAATCCCAGCCACTCAACATTTTGATTCTTTAGGTGACATATCTGACCCAAAACTCATTGAACTTGAGGGATGATTTTTCCATTGATTTCGGCAGCTCTAGATTTGGTGTGATGAAGCTGCCTGGAACTACTGCTACTTTGAATAAAGGTGAAGATTTAGTTTCTTGGATGTCTCCTCTGCATGGAACCATTGCTAGACTCTGAGAAACAAGCAACCCAAAAAGTAAATAAGCAAATCTGTCTGGACTTACTGACCTGTTTTGTGTGAAGTCAGGGTTATGATATCTGGGAAGATGTATTTTTTCTGACAAACAAGGTCTGCTGGCAGCATTAAAAGCGGGAAGTAGACAACACTAGTATGCTTTTAAATTGTTTTAAAACTCAAGCCATGGCACTAATGGCTGTGATACAGAAAGAGGAAAGGCTACTACTGTACATCAGCAGAACTTATCCCATCTAGCTTAGCTTTTCCCTACTGTGACTTGGCAGCCAGACTGAACAGTTTTCCTATTGGAAATCCCCTGATGCAAAACAGTTAATTCACACCAGCCACAGGCATGCTTCCTCCTGTCCTCTAGTGAAATTCTTACCTAAGTACGTATATCTAAGAGCTGTGGCAGGGGATAGGTCTGGTACGTTAACTTTTTACTGAGGCGCAGATCCAGGAGTATCAATAGGCACAAAATCTGTAACTACGCCCAGTCTGAGCACTGGGAGACTGGTCACTGGAGCGGGAAGGCTCTAGAACAGCTCTTTGGCTGGGGGCCAGAAGCCTAACTGCCAGGTGGGTGTAAGGAGAGTTGATTCCCTGCTCTTTCATTCTGACACCAGTCAGGAATAACAGTTTAATATCTGTATCTGGACTTGCTCACATCATCAGGGTCATGCTTGTTACTGCCGTTGTTGACTCTTGCTGAGTATCATGTGCACTCAAAAGAAGCACTTGCAACTTTAAGTTCCCACAGTGGAAAACTTTGCCCACACTGGCAGGAAATGTACCTTCTAGGTAGAATTTACAAGGTTTGAACAATATAATTTATTTTTATTTTGAAGTGAAATGCAAAGGCATCTATACCAGGACCTTCCAGAAAATGCCTTCCAGATATAAATTCAGCGCCTTACCTTACCTTTTGCTTTCATGGTCCTCAACAAACGCGATAGCTTGACATCAGCAGATTTTGTGCATTAATGTTTCCACATTTTTCCCTGTTGTATTCTAAATAAAAGAATTGCAAAACTAACCCTAATAAGAGAAATCTGGATCCTATTCTCAATGCAGAAAACATGACAGTGTTCAAAGATTAAAGAATCTGTGTGTGGTTCCTCTTGAGAAAAGGAGAGTGGGGACCTAAACCTCTGAACTTCTGCTCCATGCTGTGTGCAATATTTACAGAGAAAGAATCACACAAAAGGTGTGTCTGGGCCTCACCCAGAGCCCAATGAAGTGAGTAGAAACTTTGGCTGACAATGCATTAAGTCTTCCATCTGCAATTACCTAAGCCATTAGAAAGGCAAAAGACCTCTGGGTGTGGAGTATCTCTGCTAATCCTTTGTGCAGTGCAGGAGGTTTCTGTTTCTCTTGTTCCAGAGGGAACCCCTCACTAGCAGCCCAAATAACCAGGCTTGCATCAGTAGGGAAGGATAATATGACCCACAGTGCACTCAGTTACACCGTTTCCTAATAGCTGTATTGTCCTCTGCCAGTTGAACAGCATCTGGATGCAAGATTCTGTAGAGATCTTTAGCACATCTCTGTAAACATGCTTTCTGAATACAGTAAACTTCCATGTACTCTCATACTTTCTGCCTTAAGTAATATGGAAAAAATAGGATTATTTTTTCCCAGCTGACTGCGTTTTAGACAAATACTAAAATCCCAGAATACTTGGAAGAATGAGTAATAGTCACCAATGCGGGGGAGGAGGATAAATGTTATAAAACAGCATCTGGCATGTATGAAACCAGCACAAGACTGACAAATTCAGAATCAGTTTGTTTAGTTTTTCTTCTTAATGAGAATCCTACTACTTAAAAAAAAGTAAGAGTAATTTTCTCTTGAAAACCTTGGAGTTTCTCTCGTTTCCAAGTCAGTATTAAAGTTACTGCTTGAAGCATGTTCTCGTCTGTGTGAAGCAGAAGCTTAGTGATTCTTAACTCTCTGTTTCTTCAGCAGTCCGGGTGTTAGATTTGCTCAGTCACCCCACAGTAACCACTTGACATTCACAAGTTGGCCCTCAAATGCAGTAAGCCTGGGAGCTAGACCCAATACAACTGGGTCCTCCCAGTTTCCCTGAAGCTAAATGAACAGACAAATGCAAGTCAAATCAACAGCAAGAAAACTGCTTTTAATCCCAGTGATGAATGTTATTTGGAACTCAGCTATTTCCAAGTCCTCAAGTCCTATTGTAGCAGGTGCTGCACAAACATTAAAAAAAAAAAAAAGGGTCAGAGTCTGCATTTTCAGCTTTTGGGTTGTTTGTTTTCTAAGAACTCATTTGCTTGCATTCTCTGTTTCTTTGGTGTGCACTGGCACCTTCCAGGATGGGTCAGCACTGCTACGGAAAAAGGCTGTGCAGCTATCATGTGTCATGTTACCCCACAGATAGACACTGTGCATGGTCATGGCAGCCACAGTAAATTTCTGCATCTTATTAATGTTTGCTCCCTGGTTCATCCTACTCCAGCTTTGTAAGTCTTGGGACAGAGCAAACTTCTTTTGACCGTTTGGCGCAGGGACTCTCTTGAAGAGCAATTTGGGCGTGGGGAAAGGAACAACTACTTACTTTCTTCGCTGTGGTACAGTCCACGGGGGTAGCTCCTTGCTGAGTGCCAAGGTGATGGCTATTTATTACTTTTCAGGTTTTTTGCCTTGCCATTTTGACTAACTTCTAGCCACACATCTGCTTTGCCAACATGGAAAGTGTGTTAGACTTCCTGCTCTCTCTGCCCTCACCTGAATAAGTAAACTACAGCCAGTTAAGCAGTTTATAAGCAGAGTAGTAATGGTTGCTGTGACAGCAGGGTTGCTTTCCCCCACAGCTGTAGAGCTCTGATCACCATACAAATCAAGGGCAGAATCAAGATTGCTAAAGTATTTGCAACAATGAATGAATTTTGCAACACACATGAAATGCTTTCACATGGGCATCACAGCACCAGGCACTTTGGAGTTAAACCTGGTATCTCAGAGGTATTCAGAAGGGCTCCAAAGGGAATTTAACAAGGCTAATTCTAGCTGGGAAGCCAGACAAGCCATGGAAGAAGACCCAGTGACTACTGTCATGTGAAAAGAGGCTTGGGCAGGTTAGGGAGATGGGCAAGCATTTAGAAGTACCAGCAAGAAAGACAGTGGAAAGGTTGTGCCACTAGCTTACCGGCCTGTAAAGGCAACGGGACAACAGCAACGTTTGCCAGAGCCCTGTCAATGGGATAGAGGGCTTCTCAGCAGTGACTGAGAATAAATAAAAGCTGCTGGCGTAAGGGCAGAAATGGCATGATGGGGAGGGCTGGTGGAAAGAGGAAAGCTACCAAGGACAGATTTATTTTGGTGTACAAGGGAAGATGTTGCTGAATTTCAAGACAAGCAACTCCCGCCCAGGACTGAAGATACATGTGCATAGTCATCAGAAGAGAATGACAGATTAATCCAGTAACTTTGCTGTGTACACATGACTCTCCTGCTGCTCACACCTCGGCCACAGGGATACTGATAAATATATTCCTCTGCTGCAAATGTAGAAGCTCTTCACAAGGCTTAGTTGTATTAGTTGTTTAGCTCAAACCACAGGACGTAACTTGTATCTCACAATGAGCCTTTGTCTGGTATATACGTGATGTAAAAGCTTGTTTGCTCACACAAGACTGAGATTGCTTACACATGAAACAACACTGCATGTCTTTGAGTTCAATAGAGATGCAGTAATTATTTTCACCTAATAATTAAAAAACCTGGAAACCAAAAGACAATCCCTTTCACTGCACCACTGAAACATTATTGTGAGCAGTCCTTGCAAAACCACAGCAAAGAGCAAGCTAAAAGGACACACAGTGGTAGAGTTTTAATTCAGGCCATGTAATTTAATTCTGAATTATATTAGATCAAAGGGAAACTGAATTTAAAAAAACCCAACAACCTGCTGGATTATACAGAATGGAGTTCCTCTTCTTAATAGCTCTGGAAAGATTACAGTGTCACAGGGCTCCATCAATCAGAACAGAAAAACCAAAGAGCAAGGATAAATTGAAGGTTAAGTGCACGGTGCTGAGGAACACCCTAACCACCTTCTTTTTACTATAATAAACCGGATGCATTTGTGTGGATGGATCTATTAAGAAGGAAAACCAGTAATCTATATTCAGACAGAGGCTTTCTGCCTATACATCTCCCCTGGTGTCTACAACCATCTTGTATTTTGCCATCTCAGTCAACAGACTGTCACTATTTCTCTGTGTGTTGATTTTCTAACAGAAAGAATGATCTTATTCTCAAAGGGCTGCCTATTAATTTATTTCTAAACTTTAGCCCAGGAAAAGAGAGCACTCCAATACTTTTTCATTGTTCCTGTTCAACAGAAGGGCAGATCAAAAGGAAAGGAAACAAAGATCAATCTCCTTCCTGATTTCGCCCCAGTGAAATAATTTAATAAAGCCCAGGGATGTGCTCAGTCCATGTTCTTTGCCGTGATGAACACCGGAAGAGTAAATGTCCTAAATGTTTCAGGAAGCTCAAACAGTGCAATGTCTATATGGCAGGACTCAAGATGGAGATTTTGGACTGGAAGATAATTTTATTTTTGCTTTGTTCGTTTCCTTTTTGTTGCAGGGCTGGGGCCTGTACATCCTCAGTGAGTCACCCTGTTACTTCCTAAATCAAGAAGTGGTCTGAGTTTGGTTTCAGTGGAACTGGGACGGGCCGCACGTGCATCAGAAACAAACCTAACAGTATGTCATTTCGTCATGTGGTCAGCAGAAAGGTGCACCATCAACATATTCCAGCTGCCTAAATTTTTCCTTAACTGATTTGCTGCTGTAGGTTATTTGGTGCCTTTAGTTCAACAACTGTGCTCTTTAAATGAGCAATGCTAATTTTGTCCTAAAACTTGTATTTATAAAAACAAACTTTTATAAAACCTGAAACCTAAGGAATCACTATATGCTGTTGCTAAATTCCAGCTGTTTACAAGCTGATAAATACCCTCTGGCAATACCTGGATGCCCATACAGCAGCAACTTGAAACCACAACAAACAATACAATCAAAACAAGTGCTTCTGCTGCTTTTCATTAACTTTATTGCTTGATGCTGACCAAAACATCATTGCTGGAGTTTGCATTGTGTAGGCAGCATCTCCTCAAGCTATCAGCAGACTGTGCGGCTACAGCAGCAGCAGAGGCAACAGCAGCACAGGTCAGCTCTGAAAGTGGCATTCATTTTGTGTATGGTTTGGGAAGCCTCTGCTGGACAGTGTTCTTAATAAATGTGATTCTCTGTGGGGTCTCTCACGCTCTTACCAGATTTCATTCAAAGTGCACTCAACACCCAGGTTCCCATCCAGGAATACCATCCCTGCCTTTTGGGATGTCACTTGAGCTTGCTTTTTCAAGTGCTTCTGCTCTTTTTTAATGCAGTCTGAATGGTATAGGTGAAGAAAAGGGTTTCTGTTTTCCATCATCACTGCAGCTGAGAGACGCACCAAGTTCTGAACGGAATCTAAAGGTACATGTGGCTGCCTGGGGAAATCAGGGTGGTTCTTCCCACCCCTCTCCCTTTCTCCAAAGTGTGGATTAAGTGGCACTTTGTACATAAAAACTGTGTGAATGGTGTGCCGGGTCATATCCTGTCTCCATCCTCGCAAGCAGGAATAATTTTGGAAATATTTAGCGCGCACATTAAAGGGTTCGTGGAAGCAGTCCAGAGCGCTTCTAACGGCTTGGATCTAATTAGTCATTCGAGCTGTTTCTTTTCAAACAAGACTCAGAGAAACTGGCTAATTTTAGGATGCTGGGGCGGGGGGAAGCGGAGCGGGGCGGAGAGGGGTGTTTCTCTCCCACCGAAGGAGCCCTTCCCGAGGCGGCGGGCAGGCCGGGTGCGGGGAGCGCACCCCAGTCGTCGATCCCCTCAGCCCGCTATGGGTGCGG
>NW_010423826.1:0-12307 GCF_000710305.1 Buceros rhinoceros silvestris
TCCTCCATGTTGAACCCAGGACACTAGGAAACATCCATTTTGCATAAATTAAGCCAAGACCCATCTTCAAGCTACATGAGAGTCACAATTGCAACTGAAGCAAATTGGCATTAGAAGATAAAACTGTACAGTGAGTCAATTGTCAGCTTGCAATTGCCATCAACCAAAATGCTTCATGAACCACCTATTTCAAGGTACAGAAATAGTATTCAGTGTTTCTAACCATCCAGACCTATCAGTCTAATCTTTTATATAAATTTGCCCATCATATGACAACAAATCTAGGTAAACATCTTTTTTTGCTCAATAATAAATGAAACAAAAAATTGTTATGTGGCTGAAAGTAATCATGTAAAAACAAAAACAACCAATGAATACTTAATTTCCAAAATTGTGTATTTCTAATTACAAAGAATGCAAGTTAATAACTAGCTACTATTGTACATGCATTTAAGTAATGAAATTATTCTTCTTCTGTTGCATTTTTATTAGGCCATTTATTATACACTTAATTGATTTTTCCCCTAACAGAATTATAACTGAGATTTATTTTTTTGTTGTTAATAACTGAAAAAAATCTCAGTGAAAGAAAAATCACAAAGAAAGAAAGAACCTATTCTTTACAACCCTTGTTGGACTCTTCTCCCATGTAACAAGTAGCAGGACAAGAGGAAACAGCCTCAAGTTGTGCCAGGGGAGATTTAGATTGGATATTAGGAAAAAATTCTTTACAGAAAAGGTGGTCAAGCATTGGAACACGCTGCCCAGGAAAACGGTGGAGTCTCCATCCCTCAAACTGTTTAAAACACATGTAGATGTGGCGCTGAGGGACATAGTTTAGGGACCCTCCAGTGCAGGATGTACAATTGGACTCGATGAACTTCAATGTCTCTTTCAACCAGATGATTCTGTGATTCTAGAAATAGCGACAATGTATAATATTATAATGGTGTGATGCTTTCATCTGGAGTGGTATTTCATCCAACTAAAGAAGCTGAAGACTGAAAGAAACTTCAGTCCTCTGATAAAGCACAAAAAACTGTCTCCGATAAAGTTGGAAAACTGTCATATAAAGGATGACCGTATAGAAGCCCTTGAGTCAAGGTACAGTTGCAACTGACAAGGAGAGTCGGTGTGTGTACTGGGCTGATCCTGCCCTGGCAGTGCTCTTTTACCATGCATTTAAGCCATTTTGTAACCAGCCATTCCTGATAACTCTTAGATATCCTTCACAAATACTACAGGTATTCACGAAATGGTTGTCTAGGAACTGTTTCACTATAGAGGTCTCTTTGAGTTTGGGTAACTAATAAGATTAATCTCTGTGCAAAGACACCTGTTTAGACGTTTTACTTCTCCCTGTCAAGAATGTCTCCACTAAAAGAGATGTGCTTAAATGAACAACTTTTTAATGTTGAAAGGGGAACCCTAGAAAAGACTACAAGCGGGGATACCTAAGTGCCTTTTAAGCTTAGTGATTGCTGCAAGTCAGCGCAAGAATTGCTTACAGTTATCCTCAGAAAAAAAAAAAAAATTAAGTGTAAATTGTATGTTTTGTGTGGACTTACATTCAGGAAACTAAGAAAGAAGATTAGAAGAATGTAATCCATATATAGGAGTTCTCAGATAGACACAATTTTTTCTACCAACCGTTCTGATTCATAGTTCTCAGCCCTATGAGACCTTAATATCTTTTTCCATTTATATTCATCTCTTACTGCTTTTATTTGCTTTTAACTTATTCTAAGATGATTTATACATGTAAGTTCCCACATGTCTTCAGTCTACCCATCAATACTGTTATGACTCTGTTTCAAAGGGGAGGAATGGAGAGTAATGGGGAATAAGGCTTTTAAGACAGGTGGACATTTTCTCTCTGCTGCTTCTGCTTTCAGTATTCACCAGAGTTTTTAAAGCCTGAGAATAGACTTCCACTCAAATTCAGGTGAGAAATACATTATACTTGAAATTAAAAGGCTTGAGTTTTTAGAGAGCCTGAAGCCACCTCTAATTTTGGTCTGAAATAAGCAACAGTTACAAATAGCCAAAAAAATATTGTCTAGTTGGTATATAACTCATTTACTTAGTTTCTTACCTTAAAATAAGGTAATCTAATCTGCTTCTGTTCATATTTTCCTTCCTTAAAAAAAGGAATAAATGTCTTTTTAAAAAAATAAAACTCTTTCCTGACCTGAAGGCCTATTAGAATAATCTGCAAAGTTCAACCTACTGCTCAGACTTCAGTCAAACTTATTCTGCAAAAGACCTCACAGGAGATGGTCCTATGTTCAATGACAACTCCTTGCCTGTATTTCTCTAGAAGCATGGAAATTGGTACAGTCTTGAAATAAACATCCGTGCAGTGTATGGAAACACGCATTTCAGATCTTCAGTGCCGAATCGATCCTTTGGATAGTCATCAGCTTTATTTATGTGATTTAGAATAATTATTTGTGTGATAATAAAATATGTATGTAAAATATATTAATCGCCAGCTTTATCTCTGTTACTGTTCCTGACAGGTACACTAATTCTTCCCACAGAGAACTGCAAATGGGCATGGACAGAACCAATCATCCAAGTGATCAATTTTTCTAATTTTTAGTCTCTTTTTCACTCATTGAGCAGTTCAGAAAGGCTGAAGCAGCTGCAATAATTGAGCCAAAAATTCAATT
Source organism: Buceros rhinoceros silvestris (assembly GCF_000710305.1). Lineage (NCBI taxonomy): Eukaryota > Metazoa > Chordata > Aves > Bucerotiformes > Bucerotidae > Buceros > Buceros rhinoceros. The sequence goes on from NW_010423826.1 coordinate 2,676, forward strand.
AAAGACTGAAGCTGCTTGGGTTTTAATAATCTTTTTTTTTTAGCTTTATTTACTTATTAGAGCTACAGTGGAAAGGACAAGTTGTTAACAGGAATAAACAAATACTTTCTTTTTTTTTTCTTCCTTCTTCCATGTTTTTGTTTTTTAAATATGAGACAATTGAAAAGACAGGAAAAAAACCCACGGCCAAAACCTGATCTTATCTTATCTTCCCCCTATCTCTCTTTCTTTCCCAGAAGAAAGATAATTCTACAGGAAATACTTTCAGCAGAAACAAAAATGCCTTTGAGCAAAGTGAAAGTAAAGGGGCAAAGAAATTATTCCAGAATAATTTGAAAGAGAAACTCAAGAGAAAATATTCCTTATGGCAAGGTTAGCTGGTCTTTGGAGTTGCCTATAATGTCAGACATCATTAAAGTAGTATGCTTCAAGAGTGATTTGGTCGAAATGAATGGGCTAGAATATACATAATATATAGGATATACATATATACGTCATTTATGTAATTTCAGCTCCCCATAGAAATATATTGTCACTGTATGTATAAATAGGGGTGGGTTTTTTCGTTTTTATAATAAATTACTCTAAAATATATTAGAAAATCATAATAGCAGAATGAGTGGAAATACAGAAAATCATAGAGATTTATAAAGTTCTTCACTATATTTTCAAACCTAATTTTCTGGTTTAGCACCTGTGGTTGCTTCTCCTGAGTCTTTCCAACTTCCTTTCTGAACCTTGTAATAGCTGAATGAAAAGTTAAAGACACTGGAAAGTCACGGGCGGGTTCAATAAGTGGAACTGATTTCATAATTACTGTGTTTAAGCATTTCCCATATTCTGAATTATTTTCTTGTGCTTGTTTGTAACAATGATACATTTGCTTATCGATCTGTTGTCTCAAGGCTTGTCAATCACAAGTCTATTCACAGTAACAAAGACATTCAGGATAGATAAATGCTTAAAACCACGTATGTATATAAAGTGATGAGAGCTGACTGCATTTTATTTTTGTTTGTTTGTTTGTTTATTTTATATTCCAGATCTTTGATACTGAACTGAGATGATTCAAAATATTTTGTGACAGTGGTTTGTTTGTAGGACTTTGATTTTACTGTATCCTCCAGATATACAAACCGTGTTTCGTTATAAAGCAAACCAAGTCAAGAGCTGTGTTAAGCACGTTGACTTTCAGCAGCATTGTAAATCAGGTATAGATGCCTATCTGACTTTTTAATATAATCACAGAAAGACTCATAATGCATAGATCTTTCCAAGTCACATTGTCCACCTTCCAAAACCTCATACCACAACTACATGTACAGCTTTGAGATCACCAAGATCACGACTGCAATTCTTACATCTAAATCAGATAAGATCCTCTCTCTTATCTCACATCACACCCCAAATTCATGTCTTGCCACGGGTCTATATAGTATCTAAAATTAGAAAGTCTACTTCATTTCACCTCTGGTATGCCATGTAATTAGGGATTTTCAGTAGAAAAAGATAATGCACATCTAGTAAGAAAGTTCTTCTGTCGAGAATGATGAGTGTATGAGCACTGGAGAATGACTGTAAGAAGTCTTTTCTTGATTTTGTTTTTAAAGAGTATCTAATACGGTTGGTAAACATAATGTCTGCCTCACCATGTCTGGATTTGTTTGGTTTGTTTTATATATCTATATATATTAAAACAAAGTTTTATTTTATAAATACTTGTTCTTTTAAAATACTTTTCTTCTTAGATCAGAGTTGTATTTCCTAGGCATTTCAACCTGAAGGATTATTTCTTAAAATCAGGGCAAGGTAAGGGCTTTCACAGTGTAGTGTACTGTCAGAGATCGTGTTAGGATTACATAAACAAGTACATTTCTGTACGCATAATAAATAATCCAGACTTAAAGCTGAGTCGTAAGAAGGTAGTCAGTTCACGAATTCAAGGTGATCCTGTATTATATCCTTGACAGTGAAGGACAAGTGCTTTTGTTTGTTATTAATGGATGCAACAGTTTTAATGTTCACTGATAAGACTAAAAGGTTAATGCAGTGGCATGCCAAAGAAAGGCACAGTGTAAACTGAGTATGAAAAATATTTCTGCAATGTGAACTGACTCCTTTCATAAAGGCATATATCAGAAAGTAGACATTAGTTTCTCTACCAGATTAGCATAGATCCATACTCTACATAAAATAATTGATATATTTCAGTTTAATTGACATCCAGACAACAGAGACAGTGATTGTCTTTCTGGAAACTGTTGGAAGTCTCATATCCAAATGACCTTCAGTCTCAGACAGAGGTTCTGCAAATATGATGTGAATTTATTATGGTCTTCAGCATTTATTCAAAGAGACACAGTAAACAACAAAGTCAAAAGAAATAAGGCTATCCATCATCCCCACACAAGCAAAGAAAAAAACCCCAGCCTAATTCTGTAACTTGTATTTCAATACTGCTTTGGTTTGCAAATTCATTAACATGAAACATATTTCAAAACAATCACATGATTTTGAAATAATAAACATGATCCATAGTAATCATATTCCTGTGTCAGTTTCTATAGTCTTGTTAGAATTAGAAAACTACAATCTGAAAGAAAGACCCTCCTTCCAAAAAAAGTCCCTTTTCAAAACCCTCATATGTTCACCTCACAAAACTATTGTTTGTATGTGTACTTGCTGGGGGTTTCTTTCGATAATTTTTCATACGATTTTGTCCTTTGCTCCTGCTATTACTTGTACTCAGCTTCACACAAGCAGGGCTATGGAGTTAAGTTGAAATTCCTTAGTGATTGTATGCCATCCAAGAAACCAGGATGAAATCTAGGGGAATAAATAAATTTTGTTTCTTCCTAACCATGAAAATTGATTCATGTTTACCATTTGCTGTTTTCATTATAATCTTTGTCATGAAAACAACTCATGGAATTGGAACATAGGTTTTACTAATGTAGCTTTCAGTAAGGAACCATAAAACTTCATCTTCTTACATCTTCTGTAGAGCTCATTCTCTGTTTTCCTCAGCTGGGTCTGCTTATCTCAAAGCTGTTGATTGTTGTCCTACTAGTGTCCATACTTCCTTTTTTCAGTGGTTTCTTTTGACTAACTAAGCATCTACTGGCTCGCTTGCTGATTACTACTTAACAAGCAGACCTTATGAAAATTAAAAAAAAAAAAAACAACCAAAAGAAAGTTCTGAAATAAATATTTGGTTGTGATGTGTTCTCATTTTAAGGGAGCTATAGAAGGGAGCCTAGAAAATATACATAGTAACATCATTCCTTATCTGAAATTCCTGACAGCAACTTATCAATGCTTACCGAGCAACCATCTCCAGAGATGTCTAGTTCCAAAACCCATGTGAGTTAGCTTGGGAGGCTCCTTATTTCTGCCATTCCCATCATTTTAAGAACACGTTTAGATCCTTTCACTGTTGAATGCGTATGCAACGATATACAGATTATTGTGGAGTGTAGATTACTTTATCATGCATTTTAAGTAGTTCTCATGTGTAATCTCCTTAGCAGCCTTGGGGCCACATGTTTGTGTAATTGCCTCTAAGCATTACAGACAGCTGCGGTTTTGCCTCCAAAGGATTTTGATAAAACAAATTCTCAGCAAAGCTCTACACGTGATAAAGCGTTAAACGATAAATACAAATACATGATCGCTAAGGAGCTAAACATGGATCTGTTCAGTTAATGTGAAAGAACTGTAAGAATTGGATATTGCATATGCTAGTAAAATGTTAGCTTAAAAGTAAAGTAAGAAGTCAAATATCTACCACAGTATTCTTGCTAACTTGAGGTGGACATTATGAAAATTTAAATTTTTTGTTTGTTTGTTTTTAAACAGAACATTTACTTCAGGATTGCATCTGTATTTTTCTTTATTTTCAAGAATCTAATTTTAAAAGTATGACAAGTGAAGCTCGATTGCATCACAGGAAACAATCTCATCCTACCCCAACTCCGTAACAGGACTAGCTGTCCTCAGACCTTCCATGGTCATTAATTTCTTTTAATGTGTTTTGTTAATATTTTCGTCTAATACATTAGATTGCTTGCTTGGTTGTTTTTGAGGAGAATACATAGATCATTGAATATTCTGACGGACTGACTCTTCCTGGGCAGGTGAATTTGGGCTCAAATTAAAGTAGTCATGCCGAATCTAGGGGAACTGAACTTGTCCTTGTGTGCTGTGATGAAGAGCAATAGAAGAGGTTACATTTATTTCCCATGGGACATTTTCCACTAATTTACTGCCTTGTCCTTTCTTGAAGCCCATTGCTTTTTATTGTTATGTTTGTCTCCCCTTACTAAAGGTTTGTTCTGTGTTATTTCATGATCATTCTCACTTACTGCATTCCAGATTCTCTTTCTTACTAGAGCGACCGTGGTCTCAAGAAGTCGTTGGGTCTTTGCTTGAAGAAGTCGTTCAACTGGGCAGTACCTAAGCAAAGGCTTGGGACTGGGCTTGGCAATCTCATGGTTTCTGTCATAGTAACCTGGGAAAACTGCAGCTGGAATTGTTCCACTGCCAAGCTCCACTGCCTACTCACCTTTTGTGTCTCGTTATGCTGTAAACGAACTATTGCTGATGTCCAATTCATTCCTTCCAGAGAAATATTGCAGATGGTATGGCTAGGAACAACATATTCCTTGGTGAGATGCGAGACAGTGTCTTGAGAAGATGGTCTTACACAGGCTAGGTTTTGTTAACTGACAGAAAGAAATTCCACTTTTACAAGTAAAATAGAGGGAAAAGGTGACTTGTAAAGGAAAGAGACATCTACAAGTAAGATAAATGTATTTAAGGTATCAAGATGCCTAACTGGATAAGAGATGTATAGGAGACTGTATTTTGCATCAGGCAGTCCAGAAAAAATGTAAAAGCAGGGGTGAAAGAAGGGACAAAACCTCTAATTTAATTTAGTTAAAGTAATGCAAAACTGCATGAAGAAACTTTGTGTGTGTGTACATTTTTATTATTATTTTAGCCTGCTTACACGATTTTTTACTGTGGTTTTATCTGACCTGTGGTTTCAGATATCCTTTAGCTGATTCATTTAGCTGAAACCTGTATAAATTTGAGCAGAGAGAGGGCTTAGGATAATGTAACTTTTTCATTTGTCTTAGTTAATTAACCATGTATCTGCAAGTTTATGGAGACAGCTCTTCCAGTGTATATCTTGCATAACTCCATGAAAAGTCCAAGGAGTGATACTGATTCATGACAGCAAAGGACATAATTCATCATTTTCACTACAGTGGCTAGAAATAAAAAGAAAAATACTCAATCTTATTGTAAAATTATTTGTCGCAATATTTTTTTCAAAGACAGGAAATGTAAAAAGCAGGAGAATAAGAAAAATATGTCTACTGTTATTGTTAACCACAATATGCCAGGATTATAATTTGCTTTTAAAAATCCATTTTAATAAAATGAACATTCAAGAATTGAATGCAACTGAAAATGTGAATTATGGTCAGTGAGACAGGAATGTAGAACTTCCTATCTCATGCGTCATCAGCATACAGCAAACTGATGTTTTATACCATACGTACTTGCATAGGACTGTTGAACTTGAACGTGCCACGAGTTTTTCTTATGCCGATTAGAGTCATGACTTTAGCAGTACAGTACACCAAACTAACACTAGTGGAAAAATGAGAGCTGTTATAATGCTTCTGAGCAGCTGCTCAGCTTTACATTCTCTGGGCACTTACAAAAAATTGCATCAAATTGCATTCTCAGAGAAGAAAAAGCATTTATACATATGAAAGCATGTCAACCTGATGTGGTTTTCTGTACTCAATCTTTTATTTTTTTTAAAAGTAATTTCATTTTAAAGTAGAGATCTTACATAGTTTTCCTCTTTGTGTGTGTCTAAAGAAATTGTAATTTACATGAGACAAAAATTTAATTAAATTTTGGCATGTTGTATTATAGCGTTCTGGGTGACACAATGCTTCACTGATGCAGAACATATAGAACTGATGTCTCTACAATGTGTCAGAGATAATAATAACAAATATCTTTAATGTCTGAAATGTCTCAATAAAGGTTTGCCCACCACATAGCATCATCTAATTTTATAACAGGTTTTGTCTTTGCTCCAACTCTTGTAGAATAAAAAATTAGAGACAGTTCATATTAAGAATTTACATTTCCTGCAAGTAATACCAGGTTTCTTTGTCTGATTTTTATAAGCATGGCCACCTCCAGGACTCCCGTTCTCGGCAGGCCCCGGCTGCCCCATGCCCGGGTCTGTGATGTCCGGAGGTAGAGCAGCGACTCTTTCACAGGCACCCCCTTGCCGTGGGGAAGGAGCTTGCGTGCTCTTGTGAGGTTGAGAGCTCTGCTGGTGGTGGCATGTGCCTCCGGTGGGGTCTCCCAAGCCAGACAGGTCTCAGCTGAAGGGTCAGACAAAGTGTGTCCACGGGCAGGATGGGCTCACTAGCCTTCGGGCACCATCCTAGGAGAAGGACAACTCTGACTCCAAACCCGGGCAGATGGAGCTCGTTTAGCCCTGTATGGCTCCATCTAAGAGAAGGATACTCTAACCAAACCTATGACCCGAGGACTTCGCTGTCACCATCCAAGCTCGCTAGGCCCTGGCAGATGAACCTCAGGTGTAAAGGGTGGGGCTGGTTCTGCGCAAAAAAAACCCCACTTCCAGGTTTGAGATAATGAAATAATATCAGAAATCTGTAATAAAGAAACTTTTTCAAAGGCAAAGGTGGTAGTCTGGAGACCTTTAGTATCTTCTACTAAATCATTACTGAATCATATTTAAGATGTCATGTGTGTCTTACCTATCTTAATAGATCCATGAGTTTCCTCGCTTCTGACCTCGTGATTGTCAAGGTGGGGAACCTTGCTGGTAGACGAGTGAGGGAGCTGCTGGGTAGATCTCAGCTACCAGGTGGGGTCAACCCACCACATGTTCTCTGTCTTCCCTCCCCTTTCCTTCTCTGGAAATGTGCTGTTGTTTACAGAGGCCACCCATTCACAGCCCATTTCTGCTCTCTATCACTCTCAGCTGCAGGTCATGACTGCTCTTTTCCATTAGGTTACAAAGTGTCATCTATCTTTGAAACTGAATTAACTACATTTGTGACTAATTCTCCCTTGATGAAATTTATTCTCTTATGACCAGGATTATAAGATCATTACATCATTGCAAACAGTAGAGATGGCACAATCTCCATTACTATTGTCTTCGACTATCTAACATACGTATCTTCCCAAGTTTTTTTATGCTACTTATCCCATTCATTTTATTATGCAATATATGAGCAGTAAAGGTAATTGATTATATTATCACACATATTTGACACTCTGTGGTATGCAGTGAGAGAATATAGCCTTGCGATAGCATTCCAGTTGAAGGCTCTTTGGAGATCAGTGCCTGCAGTGCAAGGGGTGTTGGCCAGGACTTCTTTGCAAAGACATTATTTTTTTCATTTTTTTGTAACCTAATTTGTGCTTTTATATCCCTAAGCTACTACAAGGCTTCTGGTACAAAATCAGAACAGATTTAAAAATTCGGTATTCAGGGCCTGCTAATAATTCCTGCTTAAAAATAGAAGTTGAAGTAATACACTAGCTTACGAAAGGTCCTGAAGTGACTTATCTAATGGCACTAATGGATAATTTCAAAATTATGCTGTCCTTGCTACCAAGAGACATAATTCAACAGCAACAACAAAAGTGGGGGACAAAGAAAACGTCATATTTTCTAAATTATTTAGTTACTCTTATTTTTTATCATTACATTGTACAGAAAGGCAACTGCTATGCACTGAAGACAGAAACTGTAGTACATTACGAAATATCTGACCACATTTCATGCAAGATGTAACCTTAATCCTAGAGAGGACTGTTTGTCTCCCTTTCACAATGAAAAAGAGATTTTATGACATGAAAACAGTGTGAAAATTATGTCAAAAAAGACACAGAAAAGAAAAAAAAATGTGAAATTTTTTGGGTGTTGGGATGCAATTTGGAAATATTATCTTATTTAGAACAATAATGTTTGTGGTATACAGTGGTGTCTAAACAGATTTATGTAATAATTTATTGGGTTTTAAAACACCCAAATAACCTTACTTATGTCTGTTTAGTATCTTTAAAACATGCATATTCTCTAAAAATCACCCATCTTGATGTTCTTGATTTACAAACAGGGAAAAAGGTCTCGTGGTTTTGAGAAGAACAATTATTTTTTTAATACCACTACTGAAAAGGACTTGTAGAAACACATTTAGTGTTTGTTTGGGAAAAATGTACTTCAACTAGAAGATTCTATATATTATGTATGTAGTACTGAGTAGCAGAGAACAGTAAACGACTTACTGAGCAAACCTGCTAAGTAGAAAATCTCTGTAACTTTTTAGCAATTTCAATACTGCTATTGTTTGCTTGAGACTTTTGAACAGCAACTAAAACTTTAATAGTCTTTTTGTTACTTATATTTCTTTGACACAAAATGACCTTGTTGTTCTGTACTCTTATTATCTAAGATGCCTGGAAGATGGTCAGCGGATGGCATACCGGTGCAACAAATGTGCATGTGTCTTTAAGTAGCAGAAGCTGGATAGAGCAGTAAGCTAAGAACTGACTGTAACGTGATGTGCTGCATATTGGTACTTTCTGAACATGTGGTCTTGAAAAGCAGCATGAACAATACCTTAAAATAATACTTTAAAATATCTGTATTGTACTGCAATGAAGTGAATGTTTGCGAGTGTACACAGCCCAAGGTAAATAGGCATGGCGACTCACTCTGTATTAACCCTGAGTGAGTGCTTAGGGATGAATTTCTCAAGTCCAACTCTCAACTAAATTCATTCTTTCAAACCAAAGTTTCCTGCATGGTGTTGGGATAAATATTTGGGTTTTCACATTCTAAAACTCCTACAACTATGATTTTATTATTTCCTGTGAGTACCATAAACATATTTTGAGTACTACAGCATGTTAGTTATAATTTAAATAAAGAAGAAATGCAGCAGTAAAAAAAAAAAAAAGGTTGTCCTGGTAAACATCACAGATAAGTAATTTATGGACCTGCTATTTTCTGGTAATCTCCTGAATAAGTTAACTCTTGCAGTACAAAAATAATAGCAAAATCAGAATGAACATCACTGAAGCAATGAAGAGATATAACGAATGATACTATCAGGAGTCTCTGTTTGTTTTTGAACTCCTGGTAGCAATGTAGATATCTTTTAGAAATACTCTTTTCACACTGACCGTGCATTTAGGCAAAACCGTGAAATGCTTGGACAAGTGAAGAGTAGTGTCTAGTGGGAAAACCCCGTTCATTTTCACATATTTTCTGGTAGTGGCCAACTTGTGTTAACACCTAAGTAAATTTAGGAAAAATGTTACACAGCATTAGCATTTGTGTCAAGAATGGCAAATTTTGTTTTGGTAGTTGTTAGGTATGTATAGAGCTGAGGATCTTCTCATCAGCTGATTGCTGTGGTACTGTGTGTTCTATAAAGCTTCCAGAGGGCTAATTCCTGAACATGCCTTCCATAGACACAGCTGATTACAGCAGCTACACCTTTTTTTTTTCTTTTCTTTTCTTTTTTTTTTTTTTTTTTTTTGGGGTGTAA
>NW_010423826.1:12377-14820 GCF_000710305.1 Buceros rhinoceros silvestris
TTTTTTCTTTTTTTTTTTTTTTTTTTTTTTTTGGTGTGTAATGGTTGTGTTGATTCATTTGTGATTGTCTGTGGACATAGAGCATTTGGAGTATCCTGTGGGACTGTGGAAGGATCTCTTCATGCTATGGCATAGTTTCTCTAAGAAAATGGGAACAAAAAGCTTAAATGCTTGAAAGAGCAGCCCTAAAACTGAAATGAGTGGATTATGGAGAGAGAGGCAGAGAGCAGAGGTTCATGGGGTTTTTTCTGTATCTTAATGAGGTGAGGAAAGTTTCCCACCATAAGATCGGTCTTTTTAACTTTCAAGGGAAAACGTCAAGCTCAAGTTAGATAGTAAGCATAAATGCTAAGAGTCAACTGATTTGTTTCTGATTGTGATATTCCTAAGCAGGTGTCAAATCCACTGGGATTTGCTGTAGATTGATAGTTGATATGTGCCACAACCAAGAGAATTGGGATAAACCTGTAGTCTCTTAGAAGATGTGCTTTGGAGGAGTATTTGTGAGAGATGGTGATAATTCACAGAGATAACAATGGAAAGATAACAATAGTGCTTTAATCTCATGCTACATTTGCATTTCATATTTCTGCTGCCACCGAGTTATAAACGAGGAACCATATGAGATTCATGGCAGTCTCTTAGAAGATGTGCTTTGGAGGAGTATTTGTGAGAGATGGTGATAATTCACAGAGATAACAATGGAAAGATAACAATAGTGCTTTATTCACATGCTACATTTGCATTTCATATTTCTGCTGCCACCGAGTTATAAACGAGGAACCATATGATGGATGCATGATTTGACTTTTACCAATTAATTCCTTTTGTGAGAGATGGTGATAATTCACAGAGATAACAATGGAAAGATAACAATAGTGCTTTAATCTCATGCTACATTTGCATTTCATATTTCTGCTGCCACCAGGTTATAAATGAGGAACCATATGATGCATGCATGATTTGACTTTTACCAATTAATTCCTTTGACAAAAATAGATATTAAAGTGCTTATTCAAGCAGTGCATTCATGAAATTGCTGGGCCTCATCCACTGTGGTTTTTACTGTAAGTTACAGCTGGTATTTCAAGTCAAGATTTTCTCTTCTACTGCTGTGACCTAAATAGCTAACTGCAATTTCAGATTGCCTTTATCAAGGCTCTTGTAGTTGTATCTCTGTGTCCCTATAGACCACACTTCTAAATCCCTCCTTCCCAACTGATTGACCTTCACATAATGTAGTTCAGTAGTGATTAGAATTTGCCTGGGGTCCTAATTTTGCTATTACTCTGCTTCCTTTATAAAAGAACTCTGTTTTGTTGGGGAGATTATATCCCTTACCACTGATTTCATCTCAGTTAACTTCTTGTTCTAGATGAAAAGATCCCCCTCACTTTGCAGACTATTTTAGTGACATGTTGGATTCAAATGACCCCTTGCATTATTATTTACAAGTGTGCCCTCGTTAAAGATTTGGGTGATGACAATAATCTAGTACAAACCTTCACGATGCAAATGAAGAGAGCTGGCGATGGTGCATGTGTTCAATATCACAGGAATTTTTGTCATAAATGTAAACATAAATCTTTTGTGGTTCCCATTAAAGGCAATAGCATTCATGTTTTTCTTTTTTTCTTTTCCTTTTTTTTTTTTTGACAGCTAAGTGGTAAACTTGTAAACATAAATCTTTTGTGGTTCCCATTAAAGGCAATAGCATTCATGTTTTTCTTTTTTTCTTTTCCTTTTTTTTTTTTTTTGACAGCTAAGTGGTAAACTGCTTGTCCCGGTTATTCTTCTGTCTTCTTGAGTGTTTAGATGTCTGAGTTAAGACTGTACCTTTTCCTTGGAGATTTTTCACTTGTGGGGTGTACATCCGCCACGGTCTTCATGCATTTCACTGTGCTGTGTTAGTTCTGCCACTGAGTACTATCGTTTTGTCTGGCTCATCTGACTTGGAGTGTTGCTGGTCTTCATTGTCATTTTGATTGTTTTTTCTACTGATTAGGAATTGACTTATCCTTAGTTGAGGGAACGATACTATGTAGATATTGGTTACATTCTTTGGAGGGAAATTTTTGAACATTTCAGAGAAAACAGGTTTCAATTACAGCCCTCTTTATGAGGATAGCTGCTGTTAAAAATACAAGATAATTTTTTAATCATGGCTGGCAGAGAAAGTCGAATGCTCTTTTCCATATATTGAGTAATGAGGAAGTTTGATCATTTTTTTGCAGCAAACACTGATAATATTCTTTGCACAGAATTATGATGCTGTTTGCCAGCCTTACATATGCAGCACAATTCTCATTGTTCAATAACACTTTGTACTTGCTGCTTCACTCTTTTTCTTTCACCACCGCTGTACTTGGAAGAACAGATCACTGAAGGTTTTTGAGTTAGACTATACAAATTGAGAATTGAGAATGTAATAGTGGTGTAGGGA
>NW_010423826.1:14916-15761 GCF_000710305.1 Buceros rhinoceros silvestris
AGGGAACAATGTCTTAGAGATTTGGAAAATGTGTTTGTGACAATTTCAGAAATTCAGAATGTGTTCCCTAGAATATCTAGAAACAATATTCTAATTTTTGTGCTTTTTTTAAACAGCCAACCATGATAAAAAAATTATCCTGTATATTTAGCAGCAGTAATTCTCATAAGAACGCCTGTAATAGAAACCCATTTTCTCTGCAATGCTAGCATGTATACACATGGCTATGATGGAGTTAACTTTCTTCATAGCAGTCTGTATGGTGCTGTGTTTTGGATTTGTGACCAAAATGTTGATTACACACCAGCGTTCTTGCTGTTGCTTCACAGTGCTTGGGCTGCATCAGGACCTTCTCTGTTAACTCACTCCGCCCTACTCCCAGGGAGGAGGATGTGGGGACAACAGTTTGAGAGGGCCGATGACCTGGATAACTGACCCAAAGTGACTAAAGAGATATTCCATGCCACACAGCATCACACTCAGCAATACAAAATTGATGGGGGAGGCTGATCTGAGAGGTAGCCATTGCTCAGACTGGCTGGACATTAGTCTGCATGTGGGAGATGGTGAGAGTTTGCCTTGGCATCATCTGCTTCCCCGCCTCACCACCACCACCCTCCCCCCAGCCCCCTTTTCTTCACTCATTAGATGGTCTTCACCTCAACCCACCAGTTCTCTCATGCTCTTCCTATTCTCTCTCTCCTGTCCTACTGGAGGGAGGAAGTGAGTGAGCAGCTCCGTTGTGCTTAGGAGCTGGGTGGTATGTAACTGCTGGCTGGGAACAACACATCGCACTACCAAAGGCTATCCTTTTTCCAGTTATCCAGCCCAACTGAATGAGTTCT
>NW_010423827.1:0-34133 GCF_000710305.1 Buceros rhinoceros silvestris
TAATATTATTTATATAAATAAATATAATAAATTAATATACATTAATGCAAGTTAATATAACATTAATTTTAATTATAAATTTTATTTAAAATTTTAGCTCAATATGCAGGTAGAAGTCTACCAGCAGAATAAAGACTGCTAGATTTATTGTACAGATATGGTGTTGGGCAGCCAAATGTCATGCTAGTGGCAAGGGCTTCAAGTAGGAAGTTATACAACTTTAAGGTAAGGCATCTAAGGAATGCATCCAGGTTGACACAGTATTAAATAGGGAATTGATGTTTACAACTCAGGAAAGAGATCTTAGAGTAATTTTTGACAGTGCCCTGAAATAATTGCTTTAATATGCAGCAGCAAAGTGTTGATGTCCAACAAGGTGTTGAGCATCACCAAGCACATGAAAACCAAGACAGAACTGAAGTGCTGTAAAGACACAAGAAGAGTTAGAAAAAGGCAACCGAAACCAACAGTGGGATAGAACAGCTGCCTAATGAGGAAAGATTGGGACCTCTCAGCTTAGAGAAAGCTGAGGAGGAAGTTGAATTTGGAGCTGTTATTCACTAAGTCCCATTGTACAAGAGCTAGAGGGCACTTGAAACTAAAGAAGATTGATTTGAACAAGTAGAAGAAAATAATTCTTTATATAGTAAGCAGTGAGCCTCTGAATGCTGATACCGCAGGAGGTTGCATAGGCAGAAGGTATCAACAGGTTGGAAAAAGAATTAGGCAGTTTCATAGAAAAGAGTTTTGCTAACAGAATATAAGAGAATAGGCAAGGATACACCTTTTAGTATCACATATATAGTAGTTACAGACGGTGGGAAAGTGGAGGGGAAGCAGATGTGAGAAAAGGCTCAGGCTTGTCTTCTCCAAAGTAACTTCTCCTGTTGCCACTGTCTGAGACAGAGTACTGTGCTAGGTGGACAAGTTGCCTGACCCTGGAGGGTACTTATGTTCTTATATGGGTGATCTTAATCTGCTGTTTCTGGACTAACAATAAATATAGACAAGATTCATGAGAGAAAACTGTGCATTTCTAATATCTCTTTGAGGCCATCTTAAGGCAAGACCTGATCCATGCATGAATGAATACACCAGAATATCTCCTCTGTGCTGAAAGTAGATCTTAATGGGACTCCTTCTTGTTTTGTGGTCTTCATAAAGCATGATAGCCTAGTCCTGGTTAATGAAGATCAACTTTGTCTTGTATGCTTTCTGTACTGCAATCATAAGACATAATCATAAGGCATGTGTACAATATAGAGGGTATATAAGAGATATGCCACTTAAACAGAGAAAAGATATCTAGGTATAGACAAGGAAAGATGAAAAGGTAACAATGACAAAATACTCTTTAGCAATACTGGAAAGAGGTCCTGTGGATACATTTGAAATTTCTGTAGTATGTCATTACATTTTCTGAGTTTGTTCTTCTGTTTTGTGCTTTTCATTTCCTGTGATTTTCCACACTTGTGCATCTCATAGATAAAAACCTATCCCTTCCTTTTCTGTTGCCGTTGTAAAAAGGATATCACCTCCGATGCAAATAATCTGGGAAAGAATAGCTGTACAATAAAAAGAGTTAATTGCCACAGATTAGGCAATGCAGTATCTTTATATGTATAAACTAAAATAAAATCTTCACACGAATGTTTGTATTTTGTACATTTATGTCAACCCCTCTCTGGCTGAGCGTATCTTAATTATTTCATCCATGCATGGAAATTATTGCCTTACAGCTGTATAAGCAGTGCAAATCAGGTTGACTAATTGACTAATCTCTGTTTGTTTATGTTAATAAGTTTACTCAATTATGCTATCCTAATGTGGGCTGGAAAAGACTGACCTTGTGATTTTAAGCAGTCTTGGGTGTAGTTAGTTTTTCTATAGAGGTCCTAGATAAAGCTGCATGACCACACCAGAGATTCAGAGGGCAGTTTACTCCTTATTGTTTTATAGCTACTCTACAATGCTTCATCATAATGATGAGAGACAGGATAATTTGGACAGAAGAAGCAATGGTTTCTATACATAGATAAATGCTGCTAGTTCTTCAATGAAAAGGCTTCTTTGATAACGCAGGCTTAAGAGAGTCATGTGAAAATGGGGTTTTACGGAGAGATAAACACACGATGCAACAACATAGTTGCACAAAATTTCTGTATCCTGACATAAAGATGAACAAGTGATTCCTATCTGCTCTCTGTAATGAGTTCAGCGAGCTTTCTGTGTAGCTGATGATGGTAGCCAGCTGGCGAGGGTTGTTAGCCAAAATTATGTTGGTGACTGAGCTATATACGTGAGGTGTTAAGAACAGTAGGATTAGTGTTCCTTCTTGCTTGTAAGGAGCAGGATGAGCAGCCAGAGCTCTGTGACTGCTGGGAGGTGGTTACTGAGTCCTGGGGAAGCCTCTGGCTTTTGGAGGTGGACCTCTGGAGAAATTAGTACAGGATCATATGATAGATATGCCTTTGGATTTAATCTGTAAGTTTATTAGTCTTTTCTGCTCCTAAGCATGATAATACTGTGTTGTATTCCCATAGAAAAATCTGCCTTGTGTTTGTTCGTTTCTCTGATTCCCTAGATGGCAGCTGCAGTGCATGTTACAAGCCTTGAAACCTCTGTTCAGAATCTGCCCAGCCCAGTGGAGATGGAGGGGACATATTGCTTGCTGCTGGATATATCTAGTTAAAATAAACAAAAACACCCCAGAAATCCTGCTTTACCTGACATTTATGAACTAGTTCTGTAGTAATATGGCTACAGCATGAGGCTTCTGAGCAGCTAGAGAGGTGTTGGTAAAATGTTAATAATTGAAGTGTCAATGTCTTTGGCTATTAGAATGTGCAACCAAAGTATCTGCAGGCCAAAACTTAGTGCCAAGGACTCTCTGAGGAGCAAAAAAAACATTCTTATATGATGCTTCTCTGGGACATGTTGGGGTTTTGGTCTGTCTTTAGACAGACTGCTTGCATGAAGAAGCCCTGGATATTTTTCTTCATACTGGCCTTGGGCAGAAAAAAAGAAAAGAAAAACAATTTGCCAGAAGAATCTGGGCAACTGCTCAGGGAGAAAGCCTTAAGGAAGACAATTTAGGAGGCTTATCAGAAAATTGCATATAGAGTTTAAATAGAGGAAACAAACCATAAAAACTAAAGAGTGGCTTTCACTTTTCATGTAAAATGTTCAATTTTGAAATGAGGAAATAGTTTCTAAGATCTAAATATGTGAATAACTTCTATGAAAATCTAGTCCTGGGCTGCCAGAAGAAGATACCTTATGCTAATGCTAGTAAGGGGCGGGGTGTGGAGTGTGGAAAAGCTAAGTCAAATGCAGACAGAGGTCCTTTATATTGTCTAGGATACTCCAAATGTGCTTCATCACAGGGGAACACCAAAAGCAGCTTGTGCTGAAAATCCGGGTTTTTTTTGTCGTTGTTGTTATGGCCAAGGTGTTCAATTTTGGGGAACTTCTGCAAAGGAAAAACTCTTCTCCTGACCTTTGCATATATTATGTTGCATGGGATGCTTGGGATGAAGGAGAGGAAACTCTTTTCCAGATGGTCTCCTCACTGTATCGGAACACAGCTTTGACATAATTGGCAATCTGTTCCAGTATGGTCCCTCTCTGAGTGGGGGCAAGGAAAAGGAGGTGGTGGCATGACTGATCAACAGCCTTGCCACTGTGGAGCACTGCTCAGGAGGAGGTAGACACAGGCAATCAGTACATGTAGGTGAGGGAAAAAAGCAAAGAGTAACCACAGCTATTGTAAAGAAGGTTGAATTTAGGTCAGCACAAATGGGTCAAGAAGGAGGGCTTTGTTTTAGATCAGATGGCTCTATCAGCTGAGTGGATCAACTGGTTGTGTAAATTGTTTGTTTGTTTGTTTGTTTATTTATTTTTCTTCCGAAGTTAACTAAGAATGTGCCTGTTTTCCTGAGACAGCATGGAAGAAATGTATAGGTTGCTCAATAGAGTATAAAAACTGAACAGCCAAGAGGAATGATCTTTGAAGTTAGCAACAGGCTTGAGCTGGATCCAACTTCAGTATTCCCTCTTGGTAACGGGAACACCCAGTGCCCTGATAGTGAACACATGAAGACCAGTAATAGAAATCATGTTTGTGTTGTGATCCAACTGTATGTTGACTTGCTATGTTCCGCTTGTATTATGACTTTGCTAGATTGTCATATCCCTCTGCTAAATCAAAATCCAGTGTAACATGATACCTTGAAATAAGTAGATTTGACATCAAACATTAAAATCTTCTCATGTGAAATGTCTAAAATAAGCTGCTCAGAGAGTAACAGGCTGTGACAGGACAAACAGGATAAAAAGGGGGTTTATTGACAAAGTTTATTTTTTAGCTCTTGTAGACACCTGTCGGTCTGGGGAGTGGGGAGTCAGTGGAATTACCAGTGTGTTATGTTCTGTTGTTATTTCTTGACCTTGCGTTGTGTTGAAATTTACCTTACACAGATGGATATCTGAAACTGATGAACAGCTACTTTATATATAAACATGTTTGGTTTGCCACTAGGTGCCCCCAGAACCATAGGAATGTTAATTTTAAAAGTGATACAATACAATGAGGAAAGCGTAGGCAGTTAGAAATCTTTCTGACAAGTATTATTTATGCTATAGCCTGTATCAAAGATCCAATAATGCTATAAAATTGTTGGTTTTTACAAGTTATGTAGCTTTAAAGTGGTTTCTAGATGCCGTTGAACCAAATGTTCTTTTTTTTTCCTTCTGCATCTTGAAATAGATCATTACTGCCATATTTCTTCTTTTTTTCTTTTAACGGAAACTGAGAAGTATGTATAAATGGTTGTGCAATTAGGTTGGTTTGTCAGTCATAACTCTGTATGAGATCAATTACCAAAACCAAATCATTCTTCCAAAACAGAAACTTTTATTTGAATGCTAATTCAAGGTCACATATGTAATTTTTTGGCTGGAACAGGATACCTGAAAATCAGGAATATAAAAAGTATTGGCTGCCCTTGCCGACAACTTTGTCCTTGTCCACAATCAGCTGTCCTTGCAGCAGCTTAGAAGGGTTCAAGTCACTACTGACTGCACGTTTAGGGTCTAAATAAAATGACATACTGGCTCATTAGACATGCTTTTTACTTGTATTTTGCCGAGTGCTGGGCAATGTTGAAGTGTAGCAGAAAAAGATTTTAGAGAGGAGAAAATAATGTGGATTTGACCGGTGTTGTGTTTACACTTTGATGTGCCTCTTATTAACTGGGTATGACCAGTTAACACTGCATTGATGCTTTTACAGGACTCTTTCTGTGTTAGCTAGGGGTCTGTACTTTCTGTCAGTTCTAATTTTTGGTAGTGACACTAAAAACAATAAAATATTAAAAAGAGCCCTAAGTGAAATTTCTAAAGCTATGGTAAACATTTAACACTTATGTATAAATACTTACACCATTTGGGAGTAATCTTTAATATTTATCTTACATCTTGCTACACGTGATTAATTTTATCAATATTTAGCTATTGTGTTCCTTAACATGGAAGAGAATAATAAAGTTTTACAGAACTATAAGCAAGAAATTTGAAGCCAAGAAGTGGATACATTTGATTTGGTGCAAGCATCACTCCAAGTCTTCAGCTGTGAGGGCTAGAAGCCACAGTCACTGCAAAACAAACATTTCGATTTCCAGAGACAGAGAATAGACTGTTAATCCATGTAGTCCATCAATCAAGAGCACAGCTCAAGAAAACAGCTACTTCACAATTCTTTGTGTGTAAAAATTAGAACAGTTAACATGGTGGCTGCACTTTGAATTTCTATGCCTTAGCTTCTCACTTCATGATGGATTTAAGAACAAAAAAAAAAAAGATTTTTCTCACTCTAGACAAGCAGTGTCTCAACTAAGGCATTGATTTTGCAACGGGACACCTGGAATAAGACCTCTTTAATACTTTCTTGTGTGATTAGTATACCTCTCTCCAGAGTAGAGTGGTTTCTGACACTCTCACCAATGTTCTTTGATCTTTCATTCTCCTTGCCTTCAGTCCCACTAAGCAGTTGCATTCTTCCCTCATCTTAAGATCCTGCTGTAGTCATATCTGTCTGTTTGGTGGGGGAACTTAGCAGGAGAATATTGTTGGGTGATGGGCTGAAGTGGTGGTAGGAGGAAGGGCTGTGGATGGGCCCAGTGGTGGGGAGGGAGGTGGACTATAGAAGACAGTACTTGGGTAATGTTGTGGGGCTTGCAGTGTCAGTAATACAGCATTACTCGGACTACCTGAGTTCCTGTCTTCTCTCTCCAGCCACCCATTTTGTTACTATCTTCAAGGAATGGAAAATGACAATGGCTTGGGAGGTACCAGAGATGTAACCTGGCTGGCTGTATTGACTGGGCAGAGTGGGCCTGGGCATGGCATTATTCCACTGCCTTTGTGCCTTTTAGGGATGTGTGTGTGCCAGGTGTCTGTCTTTTAAGCATCAGGGAAAGTAGTGAGTGGAATTGCCAGAGTTGAGCTCCAACTCCTCACTAATGTAGGCAAACTTGTGTTGAAACCCCTTATTTTGGTTCACTGTTAAACTCCTTTCTCCCTTCCACTTGGTAATGATTTTTTTTTAAAGTAAGTAGAAAATTTAAAATAGTTAACTTAGTTGCAAAGATATTGGATGCTCTTTTCCTACCTCAAGAAACATTCCTGTAGACTTTATCTTGACTAGTCAGTGTTGTTTCTCCTTCTGCAAGCACTGAAAAATTGGAAGGAACTATTAAGAAGCAAACATTAATATAATAATTATTTAGTTCAAAAGTTGTTTTTGCAGAATAGGAATTTATATATTTGGGACTAAAAGTTAAAATTAACATAATTTCCCAAAATGTGCTTGTGCATTCTTCAAAGATGTTATTTTCATTACAGGAGCGGAAAAAAAAAAAGAAGCTGTTTTTGTGTTAGGACTGTGACAGAGAGCTTAGAGATTACTTTTCAGAAAAATTTCTTTTTCAGGAGATTCAGAAATGCAGGTTATCTTAATACATGAATTCAACGACTTCTATCCTTTAACTCATAATGTATAGAAGTGAAAATATCAGTGAGGGAAAGGCAAAATGTGCCTTGTGTTGTGGTACACTGCTGCAGAACACTGGGTGGCAGTGTGGGCGGTCGGAAGATTACATGCTTACGTGCTTACGTTACAGGAATGCAGTAACCACCCACGATGGGCGAGGCTTGGTAGAGATACATAGCTCTGTTCATTACATAATAAAGCGCCATTTTGCATCCTCTGTAGCAGAGTAAAGTGCATAAATGGACCCTTGACAGAAGAGGTCAAGTGCCCTGTATCACAACAAGTTTCCACAGCCTTGTATGTATGTAACCTTCAGATGTGTGAGGTGAAGAGGTAGAAGGTATCTGTTGTTGACTTTGTATTTCTTTTCTAATGGAATGGAAATTCCACAGATGAAATACTTAACAGCTGGGTAGTTAGTTCACAAAAGAGTAGTGAGCACTATAAAAAATTACTTGTTTCAAAAATTTA
This sequence comes from Buceros rhinoceros silvestris, assembly GCF_000710305.1. Classification (NCBI taxonomy): domain Eukaryota; kingdom Metazoa; phylum Chordata; class Aves; order Bucerotiformes; family Bucerotidae; genus Buceros; species Buceros rhinoceros. The sequence continues at coordinate 7,523 of NW_010423827.1, forward strand.
TGCAAATTAGCTGATATTAGATCTTAGAGGAAAAAACAGACAATTGGATAACTGTAATAGAGTGATGATCATCTGCAGTGTCATTGCAGTTTGAATTTTATGTATAGTATTTCTTGTAATGCAGCTCTAGTTTGTGGTTATCTTCTGTGATTTATATGATTTTTTTGCTGTGAGATTTATGGAAGATTTTGTGATGAGAAGATTGATAAGACAGGTCACTTCTGTGAAATTTTTCATTCATACCCTCAAAACACATCTATTAGGTATTTATAAAGAATTAATGAACTAAGTATCACCATTTCAATCTTTCATGCTTCTTTGAAATGGACCAAGTGTGTTCAGACATGACTTGAAATACTTAATGCAGCTGTAGTGCAACTACAGTCTAATGTGTTGAAATCTCTAGAATAGTTTTTTTTTCATATCTCAAGGTCAGAGATTGCTTGTTTACTTTCTGTGAGGTCTAAAATTACCTCCTTTAGACTGACTGGTGGGACAAGAATACCTAGTTCCCGAATCTTTAAAAATATGGTTATTGCTTGTTCTTTATCTCCTGCCTCTCCCACACCTAGCTTTGTATGAAGAAAGGCACTAACTCCTGCATATATACTTGTATCTCATTCCTACCATGTAATTATTTAAACTGGAAATCACTAAAAGCATGGAACATACTTTTCTAAATGTTTGTACAGGAAACATAATAATGGAATCTGAACTGTAAGGTTGTACTGCAATGATGGTTTCTTGATAAATAGTATGTGTCTGTGCCCAGTAGAGAGGGAAGTAAAAATGGGATAAACATGAAAACAAATAACAGGTGAACTATTCTGTTACTTAGAACTGCTTTTCATCTAAAATGTTCTGTATTTTGCCCAAAAGGCTTAGTGGACAATTCATCCAGGGCAGTAAAACTGAATTAACAGATCTCAGTGTGTGTCAAGCTGGTGTCTGACAATGTTAATACATGTAGATGTTGTATGTTATGGTATTTGTTCTGTTGAAATGCCAGCATATATTAAGCAGAATAAAATCATTGCATTAGCAGTCAGACCAAAATATTTGTTTATGTAAAATCCATTCAGTTTCTCTAAATCATACAGGTAACGGCAAAAGAGAAAAATTTTATGTCCTCATCCAGCAAGAACACTTTCTGGACGAAAGTATCTTCTGAAGAGTTTCTGTTGTGTTTCATGCTTCAGTTCAATAATTTATCTCCCTGACTATACTACAATGCTGAATATTTTAGAACTGAAAGCCTTTTCTTTATTCCCTTTGCTTACTTCATTTCAGTTTTTGTAGGCTTTGTTCTTTGAGTCACGGCTGACTTGCATGTTAGGACTTTTATAAAAAGCTACAGCTTACCTTGGGAACACAAGCGAGCAAATTTTTCACCTGATGCTAAAGTAATATAAATTACCTTTTACTAAGTAGTCCTTGTTGTTTTGATTTCCTTGAAGCGTCATGGGGAAGTCATGAACACAATTTCTTGTAGAACAGGTCTGACTGATACCCTTAATCAGTAAAGAAAATAGATGGAATAAAAAGGAGTCAGAGTCCATCAGATCACATTGTACTAAATATCACTACAGAGTATATATGTTGAGAGCTTGACTGCAGTCTCCTGCGAGCTGTTCTTTATTCTTTGCCCAACATCCTGTAATTTAGACCTGAAGAGCTAAATTAAATTCACATACAGAAGGTCTGCTGGATGTACAAAACAGCAACATCAGTACGAAGAGGATTTTCTCTACTTTCATTAGACTGTCAATGGATGGTGGTAAGGCAGGATCTTGCATATTAAGAGTAGGAAAGAAAGGGAGAAGAATCGGGTGACTTGTTTTTTGCAGCTCTTCCATCTCATTCAGAAACTGCATCTGAGAGGACCTAAGGGGAGCAGCCAGCCCTCCAACACAACTTCTCTGGCTACTATGGAACTTCATAAACAGGCATTTCTGACTCTGCCTTGTAGCTGACTCATATTCCTCCATACAATGAACACCTGCAGATCAGAGTAGTTGCTCTGAGACTGTTCTTCGAACAGGGAAAAGTACATAACAAATTCATAAGCATTTCGGAATCAATCCAGTGGTGAAATAAGCATTTAGCATCCTTTTAAGGGCATAATATCTGCCCAGTGGGGGGAAAAGAAAAAAATCATTGCTTATATTTCAGTTCTTGAATATATCCATTCTTGCTTTAATTTAGAGTTTGCACTGTTAGTATCTTTTACTACCTGTGTCTGATTTCTGGGTATTCCTGCCAGCCTGATTTGAAATCCATGTGGGGGATGTTTTATTGGATCATGCATTAAGTGAACATAAACCAATAACTCTGGTTTCTGTGGAGCTGGAACTTGAAGGGAAAAGAAATCTAGCTTTGATACCTGAACAGAAACATCTGCCTTAAAGAAGTCTAGTACCTTTAATGTTTGCCTGACCTAAGGTTGTACTATTGTTCATAAGGGATAGAAAATGATAAAACCTAAACATACTGCATAATACAGCTGATTTTTTTCTTGTCAGTGTATGTGAGAGGCACATTGCTTCACAAGTACATGTGAACCAGTGTATCTCTCCTTGTCCTCATATTTGTACAACATGCTGAAGGATTTAGGAAAATGAATGGTCTGAATCATCCGTTGAAGGGTAAACAGAAATATTATAAATAGCAAGCACAAAAAATTACCAGAATTTTCTAATTTTTCCTGTGAATTATTTCTGTTTCATCTAGAATTGGTCTTAATAAGTCATAATATTTTATCACAAAATTTATAACAATTTAAAGCAACTCTGATCAATTAACACATTCTTCTTCATGGTGCTGTATATGCTTTTTGTTTGCTCTTGAGTCTGTCTAACAATAATGAAAAGAGTTATTTAAATACTGGATCTAATTGTTACTTTTCCTAGGTGCAAAACTTTATCTGTGGTAGTGTGTTTAATATTTCATAGGAAAGTAATAACTAAAGAAAGCTTCTGTTATATGAGAGGGGAAACTGACAATCTAATCTGAACTTTCTAAAATGGCAGCCCTCATGTTCAAAGACAAGATCAAAAAGGAGACTAAGGTTTCAAGTCCTGAAGATCCACTCATCGAGCACATTTCCTAGGATGGTTTCAGATGGAAAAACTACTCTTCAAGGTCTGTCTGCAATGCAAACTGACGTAAGTAGTGATGATTGCAAGATCTTAAAAAGCTTAATCCTAGCTGAGCTAAAACTCTAAAGTTTGGGCACCTGTGTTTGTCATTTGGATAAGGCACAAAAGGAGATGAGCTATTCTTCAGTTCTCAGTGTCTTCAAATTAAATCTCAAAACTTTCGGCTAATACGTTCCCTCTAAAAGGGAAACTACAAAAAAGGTTAATAGAGGGAAGTATAACGTGGAATTGATGACCTACTGAACATATAGGAGATCAGATCTTCCGAGTACGTCTCAACTTGGAAGCAGAGTTGGAATTGTGGAGGCAAAGCAAGATAGATATTGTAATTTTCATGGCCGAGGAAGCTGAAAGCCAGGGAGGTGATGTTGACATGTGGGAGAAAACCTGATTGCTGGTAATAGTGACCCAGTTTGATAGAAGACTTTAAACTTTCATTTAACAGTGTTGCAGTCGGGGCAGCTCTTGAGACAGTGCTGTTATCTTCAGTTGCAGTAGCTACAACAGTGCAGTAGTAATGCAAACAGCATTGCAGCCCCAACGCTTATAAGCACAGGATACAAAGCTGTTATTTTTTCCCGTCTTTTCTTGATCTGCTTTTGCCATTACATGTGGAAGATGAAAGTGAGAGCAGAGGGCTACAGCTATGGTTTCAACAAAAAAAGGGGCCAATGCTGAAAGGTTTTGGCAAACCTCACCTTCCTTTGGCAGCCTCTTTGCAGACTCTGGGGGTCTGCACTTTCTCTCTCCAAAAACTAACTGTTACCATAACCCTAGACAGAGCCTCTGTCCAACACAGACCTCCATCTCTGTTTCCTTCACAATAGTGGCCAGGACTGAAAGCTTTTGGCAGCCCTTGCCTTCCTTGACAGGCCCTTCACAGCCCTACCACCAACAGAGCTCTCTGCTTTATCTCTCACCAAATGATTTTCCTAGCCCAGAAGGCATACACGTCACGTAGTCTCTCAAGGAAAGGCCAGATTGTTAGACTTTACTTTGGAAACATTTCATGCTGCCCAAGAACATACATTGCTAGCAAATCCTTTTTTCCAAAGGGGAGATTAAGGTTGGAAGTACTAAACACTCTCTCTGTGGCTTTCTACTTCAAAAATGGCTAGGCTCTGACTGGAGCTTGCCAGGTTTCGTGGCTTCTAAAATCCAGTCTTGTGGAGAAAGATATGGTGAAAGTACTGATTTGTCTCTTTCTCTCCTAATATTCTTGCAGTTTTGGCTCCTGTTTTGCTGGATGACCACATGATAGTCAATGCTTCATCTTGAAAATTATGTTCACTCTTCCAAATAAACATCATCTTTTTTTTTCAAATTACCAATTGTTAGATCTTCATCTGTTTAAAGAATCCTATCTGAAACCTCCAACTGACTCTACAGGTCGTTTAAAAAATAAGTTCTGTTGAACTTAACCATTCACGACTTTGCCAGATAAGATTATTTGTGGGCCAGTGATAGCTGACGGTATTGTTTTCTTCTCCTTCCCAAGAGCAATTAAGTTTCAGAACCTTGCAATTCAGTGATAGAATCAAGCTGCCTCTTAGTTCCAGCTGAAAACATGTATCTGCTTAAGTATCAGAGGTGCAGAGCAAGATAAACCCCTGCATAGGTATGCTGAGCTGACAGGTGACATACTAAAATTTAATTCACTTACGTATCATAGCTTTGATTATTTTTTGTAATTATGTTCTCTAATTTTTTAACAGCTCTTTTTACTATATCATGCTTTGCTGTGCTGTTTCATCTTATCATTTTTCTTCATTTTGTAAGCGAATGTGTTGCAATATAACATGATTTTTTTATACAAAAGTCTGTTAATTTGGCAGCTTTTTAATTGCTTATAAGCCAGTCATAGACATGTTGCTGATAGATGTATCCAGATGGATTTTTAAGGAAGCTGCAGAAAAGGTATGGGAAGGAAATATACCAAAAAAGCCTAGACTGTACCTCTAACGGTGAATCCTTGCTGTACAAAACTCCTTGATGAAAAAAGCATTTATTAAGGAGCTGCAACTTTTTGTGTCAGTATATAGGTTTGTAAAAATTCTTGACAGTGCCCTTCAGACTGCTAGAATTTATCCTCATTTTCTAGGGGAAATTTCAAGTTTGATTAATTTGTTTAACACTTATTTGTCCTGATGCTTAACGTTCACTTAGATTAATCTTCTGTGAACTGGAAATTCTTACTGATTTTTGTTGCAGTCCATTCAGACTGAGTGTGCTTTACGAGGGAATAAAATTTGGTGCTTCATGTCTAGCATGATTCTGTGGTTTAGTTATGGTTTTTGGACAAATACCTTCTAGCTCAATACGATTTCTAAGGATGTCTCTGAGTAAGCATGTAAAAAATTCTGAGATGAGGTCATGTAGCTATATGGGTTTTTTTATAATGCACAGGAAAAGAAATGTATAAAGCAGCTGAAGCAATACATAGATGAGTTTTTCTTTTCATTCCTCAGCATTTCTTTAATGATTTGTGAGTTTTGTCTTCTGCTCTTACTTAAGCCTCAGAGGGATCTAAATTTTGCATGTTCTCATGTTTACCTCATCAGATGTTTACAAAATATCCATTTGGGAACCTTTACTTCTGGAGTTGATGGAGGCCTGGCCCCCTTCTGGAAGTAGGCTTATCATCTATGTTGCACTTTGCTTTACATCAGCATTTCAATGGACAGGCAGACCTAGTTTGTCTTTGGGAGGAAATGGCCTTAAGTTGCATCAGGGGACATTTAAGTTGGAGATCAGGAAAAATGTCTTTACACAGAGGGTCATTAAGCATTGGAACAGGTTGCCCAGGGAAGTGGTGGAGTCCCCATTGCTGGAAGTGTTTAAAAGCTGTGTGGATGTGGTGCTGAGGGACATGGTTTAAGGACCCTGGCAGTGCAGGGTGTACGGTTGGACTCGGTGATCTTAAAGGTCTCTTCCAATCTGGTGATTCTGTGATGTGCAAAGAGGTTTTTCCTTATGGTTTCTTCTGAATTTAGAGGCAATCAGACAAAGGAGAAGCAAGACACAGTGACCATAGGTTTGTAATTCTCTGTAGTGACCTTATTTTTTCTTCCTCTTTGCTCTTCATTTGCAGTAGCTGATAAAGAGAATCATCCAGAAAACTTACTTTTACTTACTAGAAAAACTAATTATTCCTTCCACGTATTCTGTTGGATACCTGTAGAAGTTGTGAAAGAATAAGCAGATTCATCTTCCAGTTGACTGAGAAAATTTGCTAATCCCTAGATCCTACAGTGGTGAATAGCAGTAAGTCCTACTGAAGCTGGAGTTGATTGAATCCTTACAGATAGCTTGGGAGTCCATAGCGGGGATGGATTGTTCGTTTGTTTGCGGTTTTTTTGAGGATCAACATAAATGATTGCTCCTTTATGGGAATTTTAAGGTTGAAAAGAATATTTCCAATGTAAGTACAAGATTTCTGGGAACTGTTGTTTCTGTAAAAGCTATAGAAGCTAACACAAGATGTGGGATAAGGACACCACATGTGGGAAAGGTATATTTGTTTAGAAAGTGAGAGAAAAAAGTAATCTAAAACCAGATTCTTCTGAATGTCAGGAAACAGGGGTTAATAAATGTCTTGGTCTCTGGGTTGTTTAAAAACACTTGAAAAAAATTTAGGGCTTTTTTTTACATTCACTAGGTAGAGGCAATTAAGCATTCCAAGGGAGAAACCTCCTGAAAGGTCCAGGAGAGGGGGCCATAAACCACCTTGGCTGTGGAGCCGGTTGGACTGGACAATAGAACTCTCAGAGACACCTTAAGAGAGAGCCTTGAAGGAATGTGGAGCAGGCTATGGACAGGCTGCAGGGTACGTTAGGAATTTCAAGGGATTACTTTCTGCTTTTGGACTTTGACTAAAAAATGGCTGAGGATATTTTTAAACCCTTTGATAATTACATGGGGTTCTTGACTGTCCAGTAGGCTAAAATTACTCTCTGTCTTCAGTGAGCAGGAAGCGTAACATCCTGAGAGGGGTTCTGAAGTGATTTTAGATCTGAAGGATAAGTCATGTTGTCACTGTTTTGACTCTTTGGCATCTTTAATAAGCTAAGAGGGAAAAGATTCAAAGTATGATATCAAGTATACATAACTAACTTTCTATTTATATAACGGTTCACACACTGAGTAATAGAGCACTGAAGAATAGAAAATGAATGTGGATCCATAGAAAACTCTGGGATGGGACTGATTTTTAGACATGCTTTCAAAAAAAATTATTGTTGCATCCAGTAGCAAGGCTTTAGTTTGCTTTTCAATAGACTATTAAGATAAAGTCCAATTAAAGTTTGTCACACATAGTTACAGCTATAATTATTAATTCTGTTGACCTTCTACACAATAATTCAAAATTTTAACTGTTCTCAGGGATTACAAACACAACTCATAGTAAATATTTCTTTTCCAGCTAGAATGTCTTGTGGATTTTAAGCACTGAACAAAACAACACACTTATAGTCTGTGTATGTATATTTAATCTTTTTTTCCCAAACAATCATTTTAAAATGCTGCTCTACAATATTTCATAATTCAGAGACAACGTTGCTCATAAGTGTCAGTTTGTTAAAATGTTCAATTCTGTGAGGGCTTTCGAAAGCAATATGGAAAGTTTGAGGAAGGTATAGTTCAGGCAGCAGTCAACTTAAATACTTGGAGCATGCCATTGTCTTTGGACAAAAACTGACTATACACCTTCGGAAGTAACCTCTGGTATCCAGGAGATCCTGCAAGGCACAGCTGAGCCCCTCAGCTAAAATGACGGCACTCATGGGAAAACGCATTTAAGAAAGGGCAAAAACGCTGGACAGAGAGAGGCAAGAGTGAGGAAAAACTGCTTGAATGCAATTTCAGTGTTTCCCTTTGGTGTTTTACTTCAAACATAGGTCTCTGACTTTCCTGCCTGAGATCCCAAACTGGCCTTTTTTAATATTCCACTGGATACAGAACATCAGATTGATGGAAATTTCAGTTTACCAATTTCCTACCTTATAATTTGGTAAGGTTAAGTTTTTTGAAACTGTGTGTTTTGCAAAAGGAGCACATTGAATGGATGATGATATAAAACCAAGTTTCAGCTCTGTGGGAGAAACAACATGCTTTTGAATTTTCCTCTATTTTTCTCTATCCAATTGCACCTTGGCAATATCTTTTCTGAGAAAATAGAATCTACAACTAACTTTTGTTATCATCACATGTCTTTCTTTAAAAAGCGCGTTTCTTTTCAAATCCCTTCTTTGTTCTTATCCTTTACTGAAATTTGTTCGCTGAGATTTGACAGGCAGTGCTGACAGAGGTTCGTTATCTGCTGCCCGGAGATTGCCCCACTGAACCGGTAAGAAAAGGCTCTTCAGAATTTGATCCCCCCCTCAGCTGGGCAGAAACCTCAGACAGCAGCTCACAGCCCTTGTTTTCACTAACATAGCAAGGAAATCTATTATCCCTTTATGCAGCAGAACAGTTGAGGTGAAAAGACTAAATTTATGTCCTACTTTTGATCTTCTGAGAAAAGACAAACTTTCCAGTTTGACACACACTTGTGGAAACTAGCAGATTTGTCAACTAAAGGCTGAGTAATTAAAAATGTTTATTTTTAAAAAATCAAGCCAGTTTCCTGAATATTGGGTTTTTTATTATTTGCTATTATTATTGTAGTATCGTGTTTAATTTCGATTTTACTGGCAGCCGTGTTTGATCACAAAAACCCCTAAAACTAAACAAAAACCCCGCTATACATCAGGATCTTGTACAAGTTTAAAATACTTATCTATTTGGGAAGAAAAAACAATAAAATATGTGACTGAGCAAAGATAGCTTAGTCAATAAAGTACAGATGTATTGTTCACAAAGTATTTGACGTTACATCTGTGATTAAATATCAGTATACACAATTAAGGATACCTCTATTTTCTTTTAGATTACTTTCATTTTGATGTACACATTTTCAAAACAATTTTGTCTGTGTCAAGACCTTGATGATTGCCCTTTGCAACTTTTTTTCAAATGCGAACTGTAGAGGTTGTGCACTTTAAAAGCAAAGAAGTGACTCCCGTTCTTGGCAGGCCCTGGCCGCCCCGTGCCCGGGTCTGTGATGTCCGGAGGTAGAGCAGCGACTCTTTCACGGGCACCCACTTGTCGTGGGGAAGGAGCTTGCGTGCCCTTGTGAGGTTGAGAGTTGTGCTGGTGGTGGCATGTGCCTCCGGTAGGGTCTCCCAGGCCAGACAGGTCTCAACTGAAGGGTCAGACAAAGTGTGTCCACGGGCAGGATGGGCTCACTAGCCTTCGGGCAGCCATCCTAGGAGAAGGACAACTCTGACTCCAAACCCGGGCAGATGGAGCTCGTTTAGCCTTGTAAGGCATCCATCATCTAAGAGAAGGATACTCTAACCAAACCTACGACCCGAGGACTTCGCTGTCACCGTCCAAGCTCGCTAGGCCCTGGCAGATGAACCTCAGGTGTAAAGGGTGGAGCCAGTTCCACGCACGCTGGTGCCTCACCTAAAAAATCCACCGCGCAGGCCCGAAGGGTGCACTCATCGCTTGCCGTGAGCGTGGGAAAAGCCCTTCCCAGATCTTCATTCACGAAGCCAATCCATGATGATGATGATGATCTTTGGAAAGAAAACCTTGGAAATAGTGCCCTCAGCATAACAGTGATGACACTGAAAATGAAGGGAAACAGTAAAGGATGGCTGTGAAATAATTTTCTTAAACAACGTATTTTGATTCCTCATCTTTATTAAATCTGATGCTTGCTGATATTCTGAGTGAGTTTCGGGGCAGTAGCAAATTTAAACAGTTGTGCTGGCTCTTTTTGAAGAACACTGGCAATTGCTCGTCTGCACAGAACAAACCTAAGTATTTTCTTGTGTTAGCTGTGTGCGTTTTCTCAAGGAGGACTGATGGTTCTTAAAGTGTTTAATGAATAATGACCTGGCTGAAATTTGCAGCCTCAGAGGCTGCCCTCTGCAAGGAGAAAATGAAGCACATTGTTTCATCATATTCCAAAAGAGATGGGTTAGAATTATTTCTCAACAACCACACACACCATGGAGTAATTATCCGTTCCTGGTTTAGTTGTTGCAATAGCATAATTCACCAAATTAGTTCTTGCATTTTAAGGAAGCTGCAAATTAGCATGTTTGAGCAACAGACAAATCTGACTGCATGGAGATGCCTCCCCTCATGTTGCCTTAATTACATTTTTTAAAAGACATTAAGCTCTCTTTTGCGCACGTAGTTTGTCATGCCTTCTTACATTTTTAAGAAACTTTCATTCTTAGGCTTGCTAACAATTTGCTTAAGGAGCACAGTAATTATGTCTACCAATGACAGGATCATCCCGCTAGGCTCTCTGTTTGAAACAAGTTCCTAAAGAGGTGAGAATGCGGGAGGGGAAGTTGAATGGGTCACTCCAGAAAAGATGATGTTATTGGCCTAACATCTATAGTAATTGTTTGGTCTGGCCTTACCTATTGGATATGTTGTTGGGTGCTGTTATCTGTACATGTTATTTTTCTGAAAGAGCTCACCAAACTCTTAAGGACTATTTCTTTTTCCACTTTGAGGAATGTTCATCTTGTGGTGACACAAGACAGGGAGGTGCAGTTGGACTCTGTTCAACCCACTTGAGCCTTCTGGAAAGTGAAAACTCTAGAGCGGTTTCAGAAATTACTCCTAACGAAGGATCATTTGCTGCTATTTTATTCTAGCATTCAAGTCCAGCTTTATCAGTTGCACTGTTGCTTTTAGCAGAGGTACTTGTGTAAAGAAATGATCCATCCAGAGTGCAATACCTTTCAAGGCGAATGACTTAGTCTTTCATATGGGATATACTGCCTTCTTCAGGGCAATGCAATTCTTTTTCTCTTTTTTTCTGAGCACAGCTTGTTCCCTTTATGATCACAAGATGACTTCATGTATCAATCTTTTTCCTTTGCCTTTAGTTGAGAAAATTTGAGGAAAACAAAGCAAAAGTCTGCAAGTAGATAATACTCTGTAAAGAGATACAAAGAGGAAGCAGTTTCCTTGTTCCCTGGTTTAAAGACTGCTCTAATTTATCTGGGCTCTTGTTTTTTAGCAATTTCCTTGGCACCAACAATTAGCTGCATGGGACAAGGGTGTGTATGTGAGGCTGCAGTCCCGGTGCTGCTTGAGGCTTGTGTGTCCATTGCTGAAACATATACAGCCTTCTTTCAGTCATCTGACTCTTGGGCTGCTCTCTCTCTTGTATCCCTGTTGCCCTTCTACCTTCATCCCTCTGCCTATAACTTGTTCTCCATTTCTGTCATTCTCTGTTGCTCTGCCTCTTTCTCTCTTTTTTAATAGCACCTCAGAATACTTAATCAAATTTGACCTAGAGATTTATATGTGAAGAAGTGTTGATTTCGGAAACTGTGTCTTTTGTTTCCCATGAAGAATACGTATTTTCTATATGTGAACAAATAACATGAACATGTTCCCATGATGCATCTGAATTCAAAGGACAGCTTGGAGACCTGAGGTAACTATGCATGTTAAGTGATTGGCACAGCTGAGATGTCGTGTCTCTCTTATGAGCTGTGGAAACAGTTGGTTGTAGATGTTATGTGTGTGGTTTTTTTTTTAAGTGCTCAGGTAATTAGAAATCTGGAACATATACTTTTAAGTTTTTAGACTCAAATAAATAAGTTAACTCCCATTTCCAAAGTCTGTTTCAGTGTGAATTTTAGTTTTGTTTCCATTCTAGCTGATCATGATCTGAACTGCGGAGACATTATATGTTTTTTAAAAATGTACTTTATCTATTTCTAACTATCTCTTTCTCTGCCTCCATCCTTCCCTTCATTTGCATTATGTCATGGTGAAATGTCTGTAAACAAAAAGTTCATTACCCATGGGTTCGAATTTCAGTTATTACGGACTTGCTGCACTTGCTGTGCTCCATTTCCTAGAACGTGCACAGGCAAGTAGTAGTTGCCGTCTTTTGGAAGAGATGTGAATTGTGAATAGCGGCTGGGAATTGAAGATGGTTAATAGCATAAAGGAGGTAAAATTAAGTATTTCTGAAGGGTTGTTGTTAACATCAATTATTCTCCTAAGGACTCCTTATTAAGAAGCATGAGTCAATAGAGTTATGAATTATTATCACGTCCAAAAAAAGTATAGACCTGAATTGTGTCCAAACACTCTTAGTATTGACCTTTGAGATCATGCAGTATGATCTGTGTAACAGTTTGAGCTGTGTGAAGCAAAGACCAAGGTAAAATAATATATATGTTTTCCTGTAGATGTACACTACCTTCCCAGCCATGCACAGCATTCCTTCCTCTTTAACTGAGAAGATTATACAAAGATGAGCTCTCAGGACTATAGTTCATTGCATTACCATATTAAAGAAATGTAGCTTTATCTTTAGTTTAGAGATAGAATTTTTGTAAGATACCTAGTGATTAGAAGAGTTTTTCATCTAATCGGTTTTTTTTTTTGGCTATCTAGCATTTTTTTGACTAGTCTGGCATCAGCCCATCAGAAAGACAGGATTTTTTTTTGTACTTTTTAAGGGTCTGAATAATGAAATGGCTTATATTTATCATTGTAATTGCTTTAATGGTGTGTATGATTTGGTGATCAGTACTTATGAATATTAACTAATTACTAATTAAACTGAGTATGTCATGAATGATATTAGAGTGTTTCTGTTTCTAAATTAATTGAACTTAAAGAATTATGAAATGTGAATTCTGGATAATAGATTTTCTACATGAACGTACAAAAGGTAGATGGCTACATGTCTATTAATTTACCTGAAGAGCTATTCAAAGAGCTCTCTAGTGATGGATGAACTCGACAGATAGATAGCTTTTCTTTTAATTGAATCTACACAAATATCTTTTAAGAGTAGTAATCAAAATAACTCATGTTTCTTTGAAGAAAACCAGATGTGTTGCTGCCATTTGTCTGCAAGTTCTGCCTTAATCAAAGAGCCAAAAAGGGTAAATAAGATATATTTGCAATGAAAGCTGCATTCTGTGACTATGGTTTCACTAAGCAAAACCATCATTCTATCAAATGCACAATACCAAAAAGCACTAAAAAAAATTACTTTGAAAAAGGACAGAAGAATTTAAACTAGCTGAAAGTAGTTTTGTGTCAAATCTGGAGTTTTAGAAAACAAGTCAATAAATAACACCTCACCCATGGTCCACTAACTAGGGTCTATTAAGAAAAAAAACAAACAATATCAGATGCTGAGAATATTGAACTTTAGTCTTGGTTTTAAGATATGATCCCAGACAAAGGTAGATGTCTAACTGCCTGTTGCTAAGAAGCTAATATAAAATACAGGCTTACTAGTTGAAGCACTGGAAAAGATGTGTTCAATTGATTGACAGCTGAGTGAACCAAAGGATTTGGAACACATAGAAATTGAATGATTACAGGCAGATGATAGGAAAAAAATTGAAAAGATTTAAAGGAGTTTATTGATGAAAAACTATCCTTGAAGCATTGATAGTGCAGAGGGATTGATCATTCTAAGTATTTATGGTGAGACCTGTAAAAATTATTTTTTTTTAAACCAAGTCTTAGATGAACAGAATATGCTAAAGGCCAGCATTAAAATAAATAATTATTTATTCTTCTTTATTTCTCTCTAATTAGCTCCCTAAATAGCATTTGTATATATCTTATCACTTTAAAAATCTTACACTTCAAGATTTTTTTCTTAGGGATATACAACTATTATATAAACTTCCTTGTTATAAATCAACGTAGTAACTTTTAATTGCTTGAACTAAAAAAGTCTACATATCTTCCAATGTCTTTGCTATAATTTAATTTTTAATTTCGAATATTTTACCTGCTTTAAATATTTTCATTATTTATTCATCACTATGCTGCTTCTCTGGCATTTTCTGAAGTCAATGGAGTTCAATGACTTTTGTAGATGTTGGATTTAGGTTTGCAAACACAGTAGGGCATACAGGGTTATGAAATTTGAAATCTAGTTTTAAGTAGAGGAAAAGCTTACATTTTATATAAAATTTATGCTAGCCCTGAAGTGGTGAAACATGTATATTAAAAAGGAATTGTATGATAAATTTGTCTAATGTCTATACTTTGTTTTTTCCTAGAGACTTCTGATATATACTTAGCATACCTTCAAGAATGGTTCATCTTAATACTTATTAAAATGTGCATATATGTAGTGGGAGGCATATGGGTAAAACTTGGCTGAATGGGGAGCTCATGAACAAGCTCCCATACATAATGGACATATACTGGATGATCAGATGAGGACAGGCTGCAAAGGGGGAACTTAGAAACATGGCCTAGGCCTGCAGGAATGGTGTCAGAAAAGCCAAAGCTCAGTTAGAATTGAAATGGTGAGGGATGTAGCAGGCTGTAAGAAGACCTTCTAGTCCTGCATGAGCAATAAAAGAATAGATAAAAATGTCAGTCCATGATGAAACAGGCCATTCATTCAGCGATGCAGAGGATGCAGGTAAAGCAGAGACATTCAGTGCATTCTTTGCCTCTATATTCATCACAAGGTATCCCAAAGTTTTGTGCCTGGACCAATAGAGCTCAGAGGCACAATCAGCAGTGGAAGCTGATCAAGCCAGAGATCTCTATTACTTTTTAAATGGTGTACAGATTGAGGGAATTCCCAACGACTGCAAAAAGTAAAATAATGATGGAGGGAATTACAAGCCACACTACTTCACTTTTTGTCCATGAAAGAGTATTAAATATTAATTAAGGGAAGTTTAAATTTCTTTGTAAGAAAAATGTGTACATCTACATGAATATTTTGTGTTAACACAATGTTAGTGCAGTTCCTTTGTATCTTTGAATAAGCCTTGATGTCTGGTATTTTAACACATTTGTTTGATATTCTTGAGAGTAATGGATTTCTGACAGAAATATCTTTGATAAAAACATTTGCCTTGAAACGTCTTTTCAACTTGGAGACTTCCACACTTGTGACAATATAAACTGAATATCAAGATGTTTGTAGAATATGCCATCATTTATTTTCTTCTTTAATATGTGTGAAATACGTAATATGGGAGAAGAAATTTAGGCAAGAATTACTTCCATTTTTGCTGTGGGTAAAGAATATATCTTAATAGAATCTGTGGAACCTGCTAATTTCATCACTTTGGAGCTGCTCAAATTCTTGTGAAATAGGATCAAAGGCCATCCCAATTGTGACACGCAGTGCATTACATCCATTTAGAGCAGCTGATGTGTAGTCCACATCCAACAGCTGCAACATACTACTGTTGTGTCTTGCCAGCAATTAGGGGATTAGAACAGGGAAGAAATAAAACATAAAAGTAGATATATTAGCTCCTAACTGTATCTTCAGAAGTGTCCTATAATGTTTCTGAACTTGCTTCTGTCAGCATTGTGTCCTATTCAAAAGAAAAAAATAACCCAGAATGAATTATGAATTGTGAGTCCTTTGGGGGGAAAAAAGTGAGAAAAGGCAGGTTTGTCCTTGAATGTGAGACTTGTGCTTGACTTCTAACACTTCTGTGGTACTGTAAAAACATGTCTCATTCTCCTTCAATCTGAGAGATGCCATTGATTATGAGACCTGTTATTGGATCACACGTAGAATACTGCATCCTGGTCCGGAACCGGTCCCCCACTTGTATGGACAGATACACTTTTCTCTGAAACTTATGTACATTGATTTAGCCTGATAGCAGGTTTTACTTGAGAAATATGAAAGATCTGCAGTTTCTTTGAATAGACCTTAGCTGTCAGGCATTACAGATTATATTTACAGGGAAGTGATAACCAATGTTAATAGAAAAACAGAAATGTAATAACAAATACAAAGTTGATAACAATTTACAAGTCTTTACTAAGTCAAGTCTTTTCAGGTATGATCTTTCTTCATATCAATTGAATAGTTGGCTGACCTATTTATTATTTTTTAGGTTTAAATTAATAAATGAGTACCTATTGAGGCAAGCCAAGCCAAGAAATGACTCATTCTTTAAGAACAGAAAATGTAACTTGGATATTGCAGAGGAAAGGCCTCAAAGGAACTGTATATGCTGGTAAGTAACATACTTCATAATAGTACTTTTTTTCCCCCCATCTACAAAACTTATTTTACTTTGTTGGGTTTTTTTCTTTCTCTAAGAAGTGCAGTTTTTCACATATCACAGGTGACCAGGCTTTTTTCCACCCCCTTTTGAAGTTTTTACCTTCAACTTAATTTAGTTGCAATAGATCAAGTAGCACAATGTGACTACTAATGTTGGATGAGATGAGCAAACCTCCGTAGGGACTACAAAAAGGTGTTGTGGGGGTGTGCTTTAACAGATAGGTTGAGAGACTTTTTAAAATACCCATTTAGATAGCTTATATCCTCAAAAAAGCTTTCCTAGCTGACATCTGCATATGTTATGAAACTACTGTTTATTTGTTTTCCCACCCTTCATCCATTCAATCGGGTTTTTAAACTGTTAATAAGAAAAACAGTCAGGCTCTTTCTGGCATTTCCATGCCGTATATAACAGAAAAGAAGAAAAAAAAAATCAAAAGGGCAAATTCTGTTGTAACAATCTCAAAAAAGGATGCACTTGTGAAATGATCACATTTCAGAAATTAAGCAGGACAGCTAGATCTACATAACAGACTGATACTGGTAATTGATGACTGATAATGTAACATTGCAGTTGCATGGAAGTAATTTCCAGAAATGAGAAAAAGAAGAGAGTAGGAACAGGCCAGCATGGATTTACCAAGAAGAAATCAAACCTGACCAACCTGATTGTTTTCCATAAAGAAATGTC
This sequence comes from Buceros rhinoceros silvestris, assembly GCF_000710305.1. Classification (NCBI taxonomy): domain Eukaryota; kingdom Metazoa; phylum Chordata; class Aves; order Bucerotiformes; family Bucerotidae; genus Buceros; species Buceros rhinoceros. The sequence continues at coordinate 24,492 of NW_010423827.1, forward strand.
TATGTTTGTGGACCAAGGGTGAACAGTGAATGCATGATGGCATTAATTATTACAGCGATATGCAAAAGGCAGTATTTTATCTGTCTCCATATGAATTCCTAAATCCGCGTTCTTTATCTCGCTCCTCAACTACATCACAGTAATTCTTAAAATTCCTGCTTTTCAAATCTTCTATAGTACAAAAAGCACGTATATTTACACACTAGAGTATAAATTCCCATGACAGTGAATAATGGGTGATTGTATTTTCCATGCAGTTTATTGTGCGCTCTGTAATGTCAGTCATTATTCTATCTGACATGGATAGCATTTTCAGATTGATGTGTTTAAAATTAATGAGGCATTTCTTTTCTCAGCGTAGAAGCTAATAAAGAATATTTTCCCTATGAATTATGTAGATGAATTAATACAAATCAACTGAATTTTCAGAGTTTTATGATTTTCTTCTTTCTAGCAATGCATCCTAACATTTAGAGGTTGAAGAGCTGAAGTGACTGGAATACCAAATTTCCATGGAAACACTTCTTTTAGAAAAGTAAGCAAAATGGTGTAATTCTTCAAGGAAGAAAAAGGAAGAGCTTAATGATACGCATCAGCTTTTCGGTGTAGAAAAATGAGTTTAAAGTTACAAAAGGTTTTTTTAGCAGGGGAGAATTTAGGAGTTCAGTTATCTCCACAATGGAATCTGGTTTTGAAAGCTAAAAATATTTGGGTTGTTTAGGTTTTTTTGAGAAGATTACTGGTATAGTGAGAGGTGATTTCAGTAGGTGGAGGACGTAATCCTGTATGTCAGAAATGAGGTGCATTGTCCAATTGTATATATTTTTCTTATCTTGGTGCGTCTGTTGGATAAAGAGGTATATGTATGACAGTTGCTGATTGTAGAGAATTACATACAACATGACTGTGACTGAGATAAGCTACAGATTCTGGAGTAATGTGAGGTGAAACTTGGTATTCACCTTGAACGCAAATTGTTTTGAGGGCAACTCTAAGAAGATCACGAGAGAAGAGGGGAAGAGTTGGAGACATAAAAGACTTGAATACAAAAGGGTACGGACTGTTAGGTATCTTTTTTGTTGTTTGCAAATAATTTTACCAACTTGCTGCTCATTATAGTAACATTTTGGAATAAAAAATAGGGGAGTCTTCAAATCCTGTCTCTAAATATAAATCCTGGAACTAAAGTGCACCCCACTATCTTAGTGAGGTCTGTGTATGGAACGGATACACCAGAATATTGTAACTTGTAAAGTCTTAACATATAAGCAGAATGTTTTAACGCAATAGTAATGAACTGTTTTATACATTTTTAAGATTTTATTTATTTTCCTTAACAAAATTATTCTCTGAATAGATGATAACTGATTTACTTCATTATATCTGCACTTGTGAAAACCTATTTTTTTCTATCTTTTGTTGTTTTCATCTGATGAACCTTTTAATAAAGAATCTGTCACTGTCCCAGTTTCTCTATTTCAGTAAAGCATGGCTGTTTACACCAGATTAACCTGAGGATATACTTTGGTATTTTAGGAAGAATAGGTTCAATTACATGCCAGTGCAAGGCACTGGCTTGAACATAGTATCTTCATTCTTAAAGAGTGCCTACAAAATTATTTCTAGGAAATAAAACATGTTCAGTCCAACCGTGCTGAAAAGCATCCTGCTCTTAACCGCAAGCACTTGGTGGGCTCATTAGGTGGGTACAGGACTATGTTAGATACAACTTGAGGCTCTGGCTAGGAGCTGGCTTAGAGAAATAGTATGCCTGACGGGCATGTTTTATTTAGCCACATAAATATTCTTATGCTTACTTTTTTTTAATAAAAATATTTAGTTAAAAATAGTTCCATTCTTGTAAAATATTGAATTCTCTCTCTATGTGTATGTGTACCTATATACACTCCCAAGCATATATTCGACAGTTCTGAACTGGATCATAAGGTTTTGTCTTTTAATGATTTATGCAATAACATCACCGATCTGAAGTGAAAGGGTGAACTGTTTAGCCAATAATATATTTGCATATTAAATTTGCAATTTAATGCCACGGTATAGACAGGAATACATACTAGACTTATGAAATAAATAATGTGGTTTTCAACACGCAGAAACTCCAGCAGAGATGTGTAGGATGACTAACGCTTGGTTGAATGTTTTACACACGTGGGCAACTCAGCCTTGATGGTGATAAAGCAAACTAAATTACTTCAGTTCTCATCTTCTTCCATCACCTTCCAATGTGTCCAGAAATGCTGACAAGTTATTTCACAGTTTATTGGGAAGGAACTGGAATAATTCATGCAAAAAGAATTGTAGGATATATTTCTAGGAGATTTTGCAACAGCAAAGTGCAGTATCTATGAGGAAATGGTTGCTCTCAGATACGGCTTTTCATTTTGATGGCCTACACTAAGTAACCTTGAGCACTCTAATCCTCTGAGCTGACTTTGTAATGAATTAGCATCCAAAAAGGATTACATGCTTAAATCAGGTGCCTGACTGAATTTCTTTGCAAACTTGTAAACTTCAGAGAGCACTACATTATAAAAGTCCTTCTACAATGTTAGCTTCTTTTAGATATCCCTCTAAGTTGTTTAAGGGTTTTGAACCCTTACTCTGCCTAGGACCTACATGCCATCTTCTTTTTTCCCTCGTCTTTTTTGTTCCGTAAAGCCTGCCATTCCTTTTTAAATGTCATCTTGTACAGCTGCCAGCTACACAAGCATAAGCGCAGAATAACTCACATAACTGTTGCCTAATAAATTTACACTGAATTTAGATAATCCTGTCACTGAAACAACATCTGGGGTACTACATTCCTATTTAGTTCTGCCAAACAGTTTAGAGCAATGGTGTGAATAGAGAATACTTTTCTGCTAGATGTAAAGTAATTTATCTTTGTTGCTCTTCATGTGTAATTATGCAAATATCACCTTTGGAAACTTATTACATTGATTATGGAAAAGAATACAGGTGACACAATACTCTTGGTAACTTAACTATTCAAAAGACAATGGTGGAATTAAAAGTAGAATTTATGATGATGTGTTCCTACATATTTCTAATCTTCCTAGGAATACACCAAATAAGCAAAACATAACAAAATCAGCTGGGAGCATCTTTTACTTTTAAAAAAATCTTTATCATTCCATTCCACCTTGCTTTTTCTGTCTTTTATTATTCTTTAGCCATTTTGATTTCAAATTATGAACTATTTTAAAGAAAGGGCTGTCTCCTCTAGATTGGAAAATGTTCTTGTTTAGGATATTAGCTTCTTAATAAGCAGTATAATCTAATATACAGCATTAAAAATTTCAGCTCCAGTACATTGATTAATGTTACAGAAATTAGAATATTTAAGAGTACTGCTCATCTCAGAGAGCAGAGGATAAGCAACTTCCAGAAATCTAGATCAATATTAAACTATTCAAATCACACTTTCAAATTTGCAGAACAATTACTGTCAATAAAATTTTGTCCTTTTATATAACAGGATGCAGCAAGATGGGTTACACTTCCAATGAAGTTATGATCTCAGTCAGAATAGTGATGTAAATCTCCAGCAATTGCAGTAATTAACAAAAGAAAACATAGAGGACAACAGTAGACTGTCAGAGGACTAAGAGGAAATTTAGATAACTTCTTTAGTTTTAGAAATAAAAGTTTATTGGCTCTGCTCTGTGTATGTAAGAACCATGGAATCACAATTTGATTTGGAAGGGTTGTCCAGAGATTGTATAGTGCAACCTTTTTCTCTAAACAGGTCTATTTAGATCAGGTTGCTCAGAGCTGTGTCTGTTGCCACTTATCCTTTTGCTATGCACCCCCAGGAAGAGTCTGACTCTACCTTCACTGCATCGTCCAATTACGTAGTTGTAGACAGAAGCAAGCCCTCTCATTGCCTAAGCCTTCCCTTCTTCAGGATGAAAACATTTCTTCATAGTTCTGGTTCTCCATCCCTCAGCCATCCCAAGATGCTGGCCTTCTACTGCACTTGTTCCAATATGCCTACATTGTACTTGTACTGGACAGACACAAACTCATTGTGTACTCCAGATTCACTTGCCTGGAGCAGCTGCTATGTCGTTGCCAATAAAACCCAGGATGCTTTGGGGATTTTTTTCTGCAATAGCACACTGCTGTTTTGTGTTCAGCTTGTCTTCTGCTGCAACCTCAAGATCCTTTTTTGCAGAGTTGCTTTTTACATAGCCATATCCCAGCCTTTAAGAGTGGCAGTCCAGCAAATTTTCTATCCACTTCATTGCTTATCTAGCCTGTAGTTCATGAATGTGGTGATAAGATGACTATGAGACATTTAGAGGCCTTGCTAAAATCAAGTTATAAAACAGCCACTATCCTCCCCTTGCTCACAGCATCAGTTGCTTCATCAAAAAAGACATTGAATTTGCTCAGGCATGACTTGCTCATGATAAACCTATGCTGGGTGCTCTCAATCTTCTGTCTTTCACATGTTAAAAAACATCTTAGAAGAGAATTTGCCCCACAGCCTTCCTAGAGATTGAGGTAATGTTCCTTCTTGCTCTTGAAGATGGATGTGACCTTTGCATCTTTCTTGTTGATAAGAACCTCCCCAATTGCTGTTACATTTCAAAGAGTAGTGAGTGGACTTGCAATGACATTGGCTAGCTCCTTCAGCACCCTTGGATGCATCCCATCTGGGAACTGGGACTTGTGCATGTTCAAGGGATACTGAACTCTTGTTCTACTACACACCCCTTACCTTTCCTTTGGCTACTGATGCACACACCTTTCATTTTGCTTTTCTCATTTTCTCTTGGTAATTTAAGTTCCAGCTGACTTTTGGCTTCACTTTGTTCCTACATGTGCAGACAATGTCTTTGTATTGCTGCTTCCACCTTGTGTCCCACCATCTATTCTCTGCCAGAACTCAGACGGGAGCCCCAAGTTTATCCATACTGGCCTTCCTCCATGCTTTCTTGCCTTTCTGCACACTGGAAAGGACCATTCCTCTGCTCTGAGGAGATTGTCCTTGAAATTCATCCAGCTCTCCTGAAACCCTTTGCCTCCTGAGGCAGTTTCCCATGGGACGCTGCCAAACAGGTCCTTGAAGAGGCTAAAGCTTCCTTTTCTGAAGTCTAGAATCATAATTCTGCTGTCAGTCTTGCTTGCTTCCCATAAACTTCACAGTATCAGGGTTACTGCAGATCGTATTCTAAAGATATTTTGAATGGAAATACCCATAATAAGATTAGCTGTTGCTGAAAGCTAGAGGTGTGAAAGGATCACAGGTAATATAAATTAGTTTACAAGATAAATATTTCTTATAAAAATATTGAGAAAGATGATGTCCAGATGGCACAAGAAGAAAAGCTGTAATGATTATTCCAGTCTACATATTAAATCAGTTCAACATATAATGCTAATTTTACTCCCCTGAAATTGTATGAGCAAGCCAAATGACTAGAAACTGGGTTTAATTAATGGCAAAATGGTCTCTGGATCCAGAAATGAAGAGCCAAGCAGTACTCTGGTTAAATTATTTTAAGGGAGACAGATCACAGACTAAGAGCTTATAAGGACAAGTAAGGAAGCTACAAAGGTACAGTCTTTTTCATGCTAGAAGATTAATTTTAGTTCTGAGTTTTAGAAATGATTCTCTAGAATGGTGTAGGATAGTTAGATCCTGGTTTGGACTGTGGGGATGAAATGCCCTTTTTTTTAAGAAATATTTTTATGATTGATGACTTGGCTTTCCACTCCCACTCACCCTTTTCTAGCATACAGTAGAAATGATTAGTTCTTCCTGGTTTTATACACTATTTCTGCTGTGGAATATATTAATGCATTTATCAGGATCACTATTTTTTTAAATGTACATTCAAAACACCCTTGTCACATTGTTATGGGGTTTGTCATGTTTTCTTCTTTTGTCCCTATGCTTACCTTACTAATTTTCTTCAATTCGTAGTTCCTGATTTGCATTCATTAACATAGTTATCCTTTCTGCCTTTCATCGTAAGCTTCTAATTTGGCTGCATTTTTAATCTGGTGTGATTTCTTTTTCTTCCTAATCCAGTGTGATCGCTTCTTTGCATACCTTGTAAAAATATCTTAAGTGATTTCTATGCATTTGTTTCTTTTTTCAGATGATGATTGCTCAATATGTGAAAGCAAGAGTTCTTAAAGCACCATGTCTGTATTTCAGCAAGAGATTTTTTGTTTTTCACCAAGCTTAAAACATGACCATTAGTTTCTGAAATCTCATATATTATCCTAAGGGAGGGAGTTTCTCCAAACTCTGTGAAAATAGAGAAGATGATTTCAGCCTTTTACCTCTTGCTGAATATCAGGTGTGAGAGAGACACTGTGAATGTTTCAGCTATGAAAGGGTTCAGTCGGAGCTTGCATCATTTTATACGCTAGGGAACACTCTGAGAGACCTAAATCTGAGAAAAGCACTTCTTTTGCTCTGCCACTCCCAGGTTCACTTGTCAGTGCTGTTACATGTTCCTGTGGTAAAGAACGGTCTGGGATGTAGAATGCTATGTAGGTCGCTCTGAAAGTAATGCCTCCTTTTTTTGTTTCTGTGGGAACTACAACAGTTGCAAAGAGCACAATAACACAATTTGATAGACCAAATTCTCAGCTACAAAACACTATTTTTCAACATGGTCACCCCCATTGGCTGTGCATCTCCACCAGCAATGAACAAGAGCCTGCGTGCTGTGCTCGTAAAAATCTACACTAGTGGAGGTGACCCACTATTTCACACCTGCTATAACGGCATCATTGCCAGGAAAATGTTGCTCACACAGTCCATCTTTCATCGTCCTGAACAGATGGAAGTCAGAAGGAGCCAAATCCGGACTATACTGTGCATGTGGTAGGACAGTCTAGCCAAGGTTGACAATGTGCTCCATGGTTTTCAAACTGGTATGGAGCCTGGTGTTACTGTGTTGCAAGGGATAGGTTGTCATCTTCTCCAGCCTGCCTCTGGCATTTTGAGCCTTCAGATTAGTCAGCGTCACGATGCAGTGGTCATATTTGATGGGTTGTCCGGGTTGCAGGAAATCCTGAAGGATCACCCAAAAGACAGTGCACATCACTTTACCCACAGAGGGCTGCATCTTGAACTTCTTCAATGGGGAATTCACATCACTGCTCCATGTACTGCCATTTTGACTCCAGCTGATAGTGGTAACGCGATGTCTCATCACCGGTGATGATGCGATCCAGGAAACTGTCACCTTCAACCTTGTAATTGTTCGATAGATCCTGACAAACTTGCATATGGTGTCCTTTTTGTTCCTACGTGAGCATTTGTGAGACCTAGCTGGCACAAACTTTGAGGTATTTCAACATTACCACCATTGTTTCCAGTGCATTGAAGCCAATATTAAGCTCCACACACAGTTCCCTGTTTCTAATATGCTGATTCGCACGGGTGTGCTGATCAAGACGCTCTTTGTTTTGTGGTGTCACAACTGTGCATGACTGTCTGGAATGTGGTTTGGCTTTCACATCGCTGCTGCCACTGCTGGAATGCACCACTCCCTGCCTCACCGTGCTGACATCCACTGTTTGGCCTCATAAACATTCAGCAAACATTGATGAATGTCAACGGGTGCAATTTTCTTTGGCATGGAGAAATTCAACTACACGCATTTGCTTCATACGCACTTCCATGTCAGATGCCATTTTCTCAGACCACTCCCCTGCTGCCATCTGTCACACAGCCACAACATTTAACAGAATATTGGTGGGAAGGTTCAACTTCTAGTGCTGTACCACCACCCTCCTCCTCTGATGTCATGGGCCAACATAATAAAATAGGAGGCAATACTTTTGGAGCGTCCCTTGTACATCCAACGAAAGGAAAACTCTGTGATGAAAGGATTTATCTGTCAAAGACTCCTGCAAATTTTATTCCAGAACTAGCCTTAACGTTGATAGTGATTTGTTAACTCTTAATCTTACTGAAGTTACTCGTGGCAGCATATGCACGTTCAATGCATAACGGATAAATGTATAAGCACAGTGTACTTCCTGACTTCCATCCTGCCCTGTGAGCTGCAAAGGACACCAGCAGTTCTGAATTGCACTAACCTTATTACAGCACTGCAAGGTGAAATGGCATATGTGGTGAGAGAACCAGCTGGCCAAAGAGCAGATACCTGCAGAGTTGATGACATAGGTCAAGTCAAGTTAAACTCGACTCTAAATGTTACAGCGGGTTGAAGTGTTCTTCCAAACCATATTTCATATACTGACTGCTCAGACCTGAAGTTTTGATTCAAGACAGATGTGGGCTGATCATTACTGTCTGTAGGAGGCTTGTCTTTAGGAGGAGGACAATAGGTAGTGGTTATCCTTTGGATAAATTGCCAGAATCGTTTTCAAACCTCTAGTTGAGGCCTAAGATCTGTCTGAATTTTCCAAAGAACATTCATGTTCATAAGCAAACTCAAATATTTCTCATATATATTTTTTCACATTTTGCCCACACACTTTCATTTTTAAACTGTGATAAAATGAGCAGTTTGTTAGCATAATATTCATGGAATCTCGTGCAAATTTGCGTAATTTGTACTAAATGTAGAAATTGAATTTTATGAAATGCAAGACATAACTCTTCTCTACATTGGGAACTTTTAATGTCCTCCATTTCCTCTCTAACCTCAAGGCTCGATACCCTTTGTCATAACCCAAAGACTTACTATTGCTGCTGACTTACATATTCCTTCAATATCAAATCTTAAATGGAAGGAAAACACTATCTTTTTCTTTTTTATATTTGCATACCATTGTAATGATTTCCTTAGTCAGTGATAGAAATCAAATCTGACCAAAATGATACTGAATAAACTCTCCTTCTACAAAAAGTGGTAGGCAATAATAATAATTAGATATGAATTTTGCATGTAAAATTAACTTTAAAAAATAAAAACAATCTAATTTTTTTTCCATTGTGGAAAGAAGCATATCTGCTTTTAAGTGTTATTTAAGCATGTGTTTAACATGATCAATTTCATAGTGTGCTTTATGTTTGTATTTATCCAGTTAGTAAGTTCAGCAACATGCTAAATATTATATTTAATTTTTAATTTTGTTGGTTTTCCTCCTGTTCTTTCCTTTTTCTTATGCCATCTCCTTTTCATAGGGAATAACACAGATTCAAGATAGACTTTTTTTTAATTAATTATTGTTCTGTGAGACATAAAGAGAATGTTTTGTCAGAAAACTTTTTCCCTCCCTTCCGTTTGAAGGAAGTATGGGGTTTTCTATTGATTTGTACCAATGTAATTATTTAGAAAAAATTTGTTTAACCACTACCAAGTAGCCTAAAGGTAACAGTTGTGGTGCAGACAAAGATAAAGCATTGTTTTTTCTCAGCTGTTTGTAGAATTCATCGATTCTTTCTAAAATTGATTTTGAAAACAGTTATGAAGAAGAAATCCACTATGTATTTAAAGTACATAGTTTGGTCTGCGAAAAACATATCTAATTTTTATATTCTGACATTGATTCTTAACGCAAATATGCCTAAGGGATAAAACTTCTGTTCAATTTTGTTAATGTTTTCAGTACAGATTCATAAATGATTGTGTTGCATTATCGTTTTATAGAAAGATTAATATACCACATCCTCCTCCC
>NW_010423828.1:0-3847 GCF_000710305.1 Buceros rhinoceros silvestris
CAGATGCTGCCGACGGGACGGGCCAGCCGCAGCGGGCAGGCTGCCCACGTCACGTCACGCCGCGCTCGGCTCTGCGCCCCCTCCGCGGTCAGCATCCGGCAAGGACCCAACCTGCTTCTCCTCGTGGACCTCTCCCGTGTGCCCCAGCTCGCAGTCGTTCCGTTATCGATCGACCGCACCGTCCGTCTGGCCGGGCCACAGTTCGTAGGCTGTCAACACCAGCTCTTCCCAAACACAGCTTGGTTTTCCTCCAGGTCTTACCTGTGCATAAAACATCCTGGAAGACGGGGACCAAAGGGATGAGAAACATGTCTACCTGCTCTTCCAGCACCTGCTAGAAAGTTGCGCTCAACTTTATTCTATTTAGTACCTTCTGGGTTCTCTCTCATTCCCCTCGAAAACATTTGTTTTTTTCAGTTGTTATTCTGAATCCACTTTTGAGATGACAACTCTCAAAGACTTGAGTCAGTGTCTTTTGTAACTGTAACTAAAAAAAGAGGAGATGAAATAGCTGCAGCGAAGTTTGATGGAGCAAAAAGAGCATCAGCACAATAGCGGGTGTCAGTCTGCGCAGGTATTTCTGGAAAAGGGAGAAGCACAGAGCGTTCGTACCAGAGACGTTCTGAGTATAATTCCCCCCCACAATGACTCTGCAGTTACAGCTAAGAATTATTCAAAGGCATTAGACATGATCGCTGCTATCCGCCTCCATAAGCTAATCACGTCGTATTCATGAACTAATGAGGCTGCCAGCGCGGCTGGGGTGTGCCGCTGCTGGGCAGTCCCTTGAAAACCTTCAGATGGGGGTTTTTTCCAGATGACACGCGAGGATTCTCTGTCTTCAGGCCCCTCTTTCAGATATTAAATCACCTTTTTCACTTGGCGATACTCTGCCAAAACGCAGTCCTCTGCTGCTGGTCAGTGCATCGACGGAAAAGTTCCCTTTTTCTTTAGAATAAAATATTTGCAGTTGGAAGGGACCCACCGTGATCATCTAGCCCAAGCCTTTGCGTAGGAATTCTTTTAAAAATGAAATCTCCTATTTTAAATGGAAAAGAAAAAGGCAGAATTATGACCTGAAGCCAGCGGAATAAAAACGGGGTTACATACACAGAGACCACCCTCCAAGATCTTCTCGGTCCTTCCCTCCCGAGGCAGCCTGTGAGGATAGAATCACGGAACTGCTTAGGTTGGAAAAGACCTGTAAGATCGCCGAGTCCACCCACTGGCTGGTTGAATGGTTAAATGAGGAACGGGACGTTGAGAGAAGCTGCTCCGGTCAGCCCACGGGACCGCCCTTCTCCTACCCCGACACTGTGCTGGCACTGCCAGCTCTGGCTGCTCACCCCGGTATGAGCGGAGTCTGTTTCCAACGCAACCTCCACCTGCCATGAGAGCCACCGAGGTCCAGGAGCACAACGCCCGCACACCCCGAAGGTCCCTCGGGAAGGGCCACGCGAAGCGGGTGGCTCGCCACGCCGAACACCATAGCTCTGTGCGCCTCCCCATCAGGGGGGCTGCTTCTCCCTCGCTACCCGCTGACTGAAGATGGTTCCCGCAAACCCTTCACCTCGGCCTGGATGTCTCCAAGCCTCCCCTGAGCGCTCTGCAAGTTCGGGAGTACTTCAGAGGAACGGTTTGCATGGAGCGAGTCGCGTGAGGTGTGTCTTGGGCGAGCAGAGCCCAGCTGGTCCAGAGGGTTAGCTGAGGCGAGCAGAGCCCGTCTGCGCCTGCTTCCCCGCGCTGGAGCTGAATCATCGCTCAGCAGAGAAAATCAGAAACGGGCCAGCTGCATCCTGCTCCGCGCCTGCCTCGCAAGCTGCAGATAATTTGATTTTACCCAGCCGTGCTCAGAGCCGCAGGTCAGCTTCCCGGGTCCAGCTCTGCGCCTCCGCCCCCAGCTCACTGCCACGCGGGAGGCTCCAAAGGATGCTCCTGCACCTCTGCGCCCCACGGGAGGACCTAAACCCGTGGACATACGAGGTGACGTGGTCTGTGTTGCTCTGAAAAACTGTAAAGTTTATCTTCCTTTGCCCATTGGAGAAGCTTCAAGGCCTCCAGGTAAAGACATCTGAGCTGCTCCTCGGCTCTCTCAAGAGCCTTCCAGCCAACGCAGGCTCAAGGTGTGATCCAGGCAGTGAAAAAAAGAAAAAAAGGAAACCTAAGCACAGGTTTAAAAACAACAACAACAAAAATTAGCCTTTTCAGGCTCTTTACTAAATCAAGGGAAGTATAAAGAGGATGAACACAAACCCTTGTGGGGAGCAGCTCTAACAGGTGGATGACGTCTCTGAAGCAGCTTTGCTACCCTGCACGGCTTCATCAAGTGCCCTCAGCACCCTGTGGGTCCCGCCCAATCCCTTCTATTGCCTCTATAAACATCGATGAGTTTCTCCTGAACCCCACCGGTCCACCAGGGATACCCTGAACCCTGCCAGAAGCTTTGGGCAGGTCATCAAATGCCGGAACAAACCTCTCATCTCTTGCTTTGCAGCTAGCAAATGCAACTTTTCACAAAGAAAATCGATTTTTCAGTGCCTCGGTTCTCCGTGAGAGCTCAGCTGGCACTTCGGACCGGAGCAGATGATTTTAACACTTGAATTTTTCACTCACATCATATTAAAATTGCAACTGCAACACCCTGCAGCCATAACATACGTTGTAACCTGTTCTGGAGATGGGTGGAAAACTAAATGCTATTTCCGGACATCTACAAAAACATCCATCAAAGTAACTACGTGGACCTATAAACAGCTGGTCACTGTAAAATTCCACCTCCTTGCTAGCCACCGGCTTGCATGCAGCTCAGCAGCTCTGAGAGATCCCTCCATTAGCCCCCAAACCACCCAAAGTTAAAACAAAGTGACTTCCTCTCACGTATCCACGAGGATCATCCAAGTTGTTGGATGTAACACTTCACCAGAGAGCAGTCCAGGAGCCGCCAGTGAGCCCTGAGCTGGCTTTGAAGCTTATTTGCTACCACACTCTCACCCCCCGGAGCCCTGTCAATACCACGGTAGTGATCCATGAATAGAAATCAAACTGTTCCCATTCAGAAAGAAAATTTGTGGTACTACCTTCATCAGGATGCTGGGAAAAAAGCAAAGTCCCATCTATTTGAAGAAAACTTGGGTGTCGAATGCATTGGTTCCCCGGATTACGTTGGTTACCAGACCCAGGTGGAGCCTGCAGCTGGAAGGCATCACCAGGGTAGGCTGCTCCTCACGAATTAACTCGATTTCTCTCTCAAAAACATGCTGGGAGTCAGCGTCCCCTGCCCTGCAAGATTCCTTCCTGCTCCACGAGCACTGCTGTTGTAGCGGAGTATGGCACAGACGTTGTTTTGGAAAAAGAAATCTTCCTTGAGCATCTACCAGATGCAGACCGGAGCTGCGAGACAGAGCAGCGCTGGGGTCACCCAAGGCGACGAGCGCCTTCTCCCCCGTGATGTCCCCGTCAAAGCACGCAGGCTATTTGCAGCCTCCTGTGCTGGATCTCCAAATACAGCCCCTGATTCAGCGAGACACTCCGGCATGCACACACCCCCCTCAAGTACCCAAACTGAACCAGCGCGGCGCGCAGGGTAAGGTGAAACTCGTGATTCAGTGCTGGCCTGGGATCGCCAGCCCTGCTGCTGCCCTGCTTCCAGCCAGGGGAAGGGCAGAAGGAAAGTACAGAGTCACAGAATGGCTTTGGTTGGAAAAGACCTTCAAGCTCATCGAGTCCCCCCGTTCCCCCAGCGCTTCCAGGTCCCCACTGCCCCCAGTCCCTCAGCAGCACCTCCACACGGCTGGGAAACCCCTCCCGGGATGGGGACTCCACCACTGCCCTGATCAGCCTGCGTCAC
>NW_010423828.1:4721-8213 GCF_000710305.1 Buceros rhinoceros silvestris
CCAGTACAGGGGGACAATCCCTGCCCTGCTCCTGCTGGCCACACCAGTGCTGATACAAGCCAGGATGCTGTTGGCCTTCTTGGCCACCTGGGCACGCGGCTGAATTGTGCAGAAGGGGGGTGGAGCTGGCCTGGGATTTTTGCAAGTGTCCCTGGCTCGGGCAGCCTTGGTGGGATGTGTGAGAGCAGAGGGAAAAGCTCCGCTTGCTGCGGCTCCCTGGGAGGGAAGGTCACATTTGCCAGGGGAATATTTTCCTCCCATCCCAAAGGCACACACTGTTCAATTCCCCATCTCGACTCCAGATGCTCATAGCAGCCCGACCGGTAGCTGGGACAGCACTGCTGATGCTGGGGAGGAAACTAAGCACAGCCCCACCAGTGAAAAGACGCGGCAGGGATGGCCTGAGGCCATCTCTTGGACTCAGGAAGCAGAGAGCTTCCTTATTTTGGGAGCATTTTACCCAAATGGCCCCTGGCTTGGAGGAGCAATGGCAGAGAGGCTTTGGGAGGAGGAGCCGGGCTCCACCACAGCAGCAGCCCCGAGCCCTGCCGTGCGGGGAGCACTGGTTTACCACACAGGCACGTTGAGAGAGACATTTCTCACTTTACACCCCAAGCACCGATTCCTCGATTCCCCTCCTTCCCCCCATCAGGGGCATTTCCCCCTGGGATGCAGCTGAGCCCCTGCCAGGATAGACCTGGAAAACCAGGAGCCAAACACCCTCGAGGAGCAATTTCAGGGGCCAAATAAGTGCGAGCACATCTTTTTTCTTCCTTTGTGAAGGTCAGGATTGCTGTCTGTACTCAGAAAGCATTTTTACAAACCACCTTCTGCACTGCTGACCCCTCCGCAGGAGCTGGCCGTTCGGAGAAGAGGTTTCTCAGATAATCGGGGTCTGCTCCACTTCCACATGGCTGCTTTCACTAGTCCTGCAGGAGGAATTTCAAAGAAAAGGATTTTTTTCTTTTAAATGACTGAGTTCTGGTGGTTTGGGCTGTCTCTGTGTGTCCGTGCCACCAGGAACATCCCACCCCTAAGGTATTTCCACAGTCCCAGCTTAAGCCCCCCGCTTTGGTAAAAGGAAGATACCGTATTTGCGATGCATTAAAGCATTGTGGAAACCAACCCAACTGAGAAACAGCCCAAACCCCAGATGAACCCTCCTGAGGATGCTGCCAGCATCGCCGGTGAGCGGGTCAGAGCTGTCAGCAGCGAAGCAGGAGGGATCCGAGATTCCGCCACGTCCTCACGCTGCCGGGGGCAGCTCGAAAGGCAAAGTCCTGGCTGTCATTCCTGTGCTTGCAGCAATCGCAGCAGAACGCACGTTGGGATGGAGCCCGACCTCGGTCTGCTTCGTGATTTATCGCGCCGGGGCGGTCCTGTGAGGAGGAATACGCTTAGCAATACGCAGCCGTCACACCGCGGAGAGCGAGGCGTTTTCAAACCAACAGCAGAGCGCTCGTGGTGCTGCCCGCTCGCGTAGGACGGCGTTCAGGCACCCACCGGGTGAACCCACCCTGACCGGGCAGACAAACGTGAGGGCAGAGGATGCCAGCGGTGTCACGGTAACCACAGCGGGATGCTCCTGCAGCGGGGAATCGTCGTTTGGCGGCCTCGCTCCCCAAAGCTGCCTGTTGCTGTGGGCCGCCAGGAGAGAGCTGGGTGGGGCAGCTGTGCGGGGCAGCAGGAGGTGAGACACGATTAGCAGGACAGCGTGTGCAGGAGATGCTAATCCCCCAGTAATAAGCCTTGCAGCCCAGCCGGGGCACGGCTCCTGCCTTGCTGCACGGACAAAGACAAGGTCAACAGCAAGTCCTCAGCAGACAAAAATCGCTGGCCAAGTCCTCGCAGACGGGCCCCGACCCCTCTCAGACCTCTGCGGGGATGGAGGTGGAAGGCTAAACCGCTCTGTGCTCCCAGCTGGAGAAGGGGATACGTTTTGCCTTTGAGCCTCTCACGCTAAATGTCACACGTGCCCTCCCCAAGACACAGCACATGGTTCACAGAACCACAGAGTCATCTAGTTGGAAAAGACCTCTAACATCATCGAGTCCCCCCGTTCCCCCAGCACTGCCAGGTCCCCATGGACCCCTGTCCCTCAGCACCACCTCGACACGGCTGGGAAAACCCTCCAGGGATGGGGACTCCACCACTGCCCTGGGCAGCCTGTTCCAATGCTTGACAACCCTTTCAGGGAAGAAATTTTTCCTAAAATCCAACCTAAACCTGCCCGGCACAACTTGAGGAAGAGCGAGGCTGAGCCAAGCCCACTGCTGCTGCAGGCAGTGCTCCCTCCTTGCCTTGTTGCGTGGGATCAGCAGGGTTGTGGATGGGGGTTTTATACAGAAAACTGAAAACAGCTGCCGGTGGCCTCAGCCAGCCCCACGGTCACCAGGAAGGCATCCCACCGGCTCCTCCTGGGCGTCTCCCGGCACCTCCCAGGATTAGGAAGCAATCAGCTAAAACAGCAACACACCGTGTACGAGGATGCTGGATTTTTCGGAGCTTGCCTGGCACAGGCCACAGAGCTTCCAGGTCAGAGAAACCTTCGTCTGCCTCTTCAGCTCCCGCACGCCAGGTGGATGTCGGCACCACACGGCTCTTGGGCAGCACCTCCTCTCCATCACCCGTGCTGAAAGCAGGAGAAAATCCACACACTCCCCAGTGCCGACAGCCGGGCGGCTCATCCTTGAGCAGCAGCTCCAAGCTTGCTCTGGGGAGGTCTGGGGGACATCGTGATTTGCAGAGCAGTATCTGGCACCTCCCCTTCTCTGCAAGCCTGACAAACAGTAAAAAATAAAAGAAACTAATGAAGTTTTGGAGCAGATACAAGTCAGATGATGCGAGGCTAGAAAAGATTGCATGAGGGAAAGTTTTCAGAAGAAAACTGAAAGGAACGTCCTTCTTGCTGCCACGAGAAGGTCAGGCTGATAGCAGGAGATACCGGTGCTGATGCCAGCAGATACCAGGCGTTCCAACTCCCGAGCGAGGTGCTTCGGCACCAGCATCCTGCTGAGCTCCTGCGTGTCCACCTCAGCGGTGGGTAAAACCACGGCTACACCCCTGTGTAACAGCACACACCTGTGCAAGACAGCATAGTCCTAAAGCTGGCTGGTGGAGGGGCACCTGACGGCAGCAAAAGCATCGCTTTGCAAGCAGGAGTCCCCCTCTGACCGGACACGATGTGCTTCTTCCCATCTGGAAATGCCGCTGTGTTTTGGTACCAAAATTCAAAATGCAATCGTGGAAGTATTTTGAATGAAAAGGGAATGAAAACTCACAGGTTTGCGGGTGATTCAAAAAATTCCCTTTCGGAACGGGAGCCAAGGTGTCCGTGAGTCCTCCAAGACTCGCTCGCTTAGACAAATAAGGAATAAAGCCTAAGAGGAAATAAAAATAAACAGATGATAGGCTGGAATTTAACTCAGCATTCATAGAGCTCTAGAAAGGATTAGGTCAGGCTTGAAAAAACACACTTGGTTTGGTTCAGCA
>NW_010423828.1:8311-12367 GCF_000710305.1 Buceros rhinoceros silvestris
GTTTGGGTTTTCTGTCAAACTCCCGCGAGCTGGTAACAGATCTCCACGGCGTCCACCAGCTGCGGGGAGGGCGACGCCGGGGGCTCACGGAAAGCCGCCAGCAAAGAGGCACCGTACGGCTGCAGCTGGGATGGGCACTCGTGTGGACGGGGTGGATGGAGCTCGGTTCCCGTGAGCTTCGGGCTCTGTGAGTGACCGTCCTGAATGTTAACCTGAAACCAAAAGTAATTCTGCATCTTGAAGGAAGTTGCGCTCGTGGGTGCGATTTGCATTCAACTCAAAGAGTTTCAGAGGGCGGCTGCTCTGCATCTTCACAGCCACTGGGCTCTGCCAGGGACAAAACCTTCCCCTCTTCCATGGCCTCACGTTACAGCTGAGAGAAGCCTCGTTCTTCCTGCCACCACCCCCTGACAGTGTCATGAGCACTGAAAACGAACGGCCAACGTTTATTATATGCGTCGCAATAGAGTGAGGGGCTGCCCGATTCGAGGACTCAAAGACAGACCATTTGAAGCTCTTCAAAGCAAGGACCAGTCAATCAAAACAGGGATGAAGGGACAGTAAAGTCTCTCCCACGTGGAGCAGGGCAGGGGTGGAAAGAGCAGATCCCTCCAGCATCCCACCCCTCAAATCAAACCCAACCACGACATGGAAAAATAAAGTCCCTGAGTTCTACTTAACGACAAAGACACGAACAATAAAACAGAGAAAATAACACCTGAGCCAAGCAGAAAAGCCACGTGCCGTGAAATCACGGTGACAAGGACTCGTAATACCGACCCGTTTCTCTTGCTGAGGAGGGACTTCTCGGACATGATTCCCAAGAGCAAAGGATGAAACAAGCTACAGTGGAGCTTCTAAGACAACAAGGTCCAGGGAACCCCTTGGCTTTCCACGCGATGCCAGGTACTACGCATGTGGATTTCTGCTGATACAGGCCACCACCTGCATCAGCTGAAGAAGAAAGCATCCTACGGCTCCTCCTCCTCCTCCGCCACGGTCGCTTCGGGGTTACAGAGGGACTTACTGCACGATGGGGTCCAGCCCGGGGAGCAAACGGTGTCTGGAAATCATAGACTCAGAGGGGACAAGCCCATCAAAATCCTGGGGGTTAATTCAACACCGAGTCATTTTCAAACGACCATTCTCGCAACGCTGAAGGCCAAGGCCGCTTCTAACCCTCCCCAAACCAACCAACCGCCTTCCTCAGGAACCTCAGCGCAGAAGTAACGGCCGAGGCAAGTCCCATCCCCTGTCCCCGCCATTGCACACAAAGCATCTACGTGCACCGAAGAAACGATCGCTCGCTGCTCGATGTTTTAGTGCTTCACCTGCTTTGAATTGTGAGCGCTTTGATGAATGAACTGAGACGTTCCCTGGCTCCTCGGCTGCACGGGGAAGGGGCTCGCTATGAACTGCCGCAGCAACAGAGTGATTCTTCACAGCGATGCTCCCTGAATCACTGCTGAAGGGACTACGCCTGGTCCTGCACCAAAGGAGAACCCGCTCCTTTAGTCTGGCAGACTGCCCAGCTCTTCCAGCAGCAAGGCACGGGCACCTCTTCGGTGACGGGCTCAACAGGCAGAGCTGGAATTTGGGTATAAAAGCTTGATTTAAGGATTTTAGTCCAAAATCATTGGCTTAGCAGGACGCAAACAAACCTTTCTCTGATAGCAGCCTATGGGAGAGCGGTTAAACGTGGGAATAGCAGTGCTGGGCTTCACGTGTCCATCATCACGTGCCCGTTTTTACCCGCTGGGGAAAGGCACCATGCATGGTGGGTCTCACTGGGTTAAAAAGCCCTTAAACATGCCGAAGCCAACACCTCATCTGGATCCGGACAATCAGCACCCACAGACAAAGGGCAGAGCAAGAGCCACTCCCTTCCTCAGCCACCTCCACCGAGCAGCCAAGGGACTGACCAACAGCAGGCGTCGGTGACAAGCCTGCTGCTGAAATAACAGCTTTAACACCCCAAAGTGCCTGGATTCGGCATTTACAAGGATAAGGGCACATCCCTCTCTCCATTCTGCTGGTGCTTCTCCAACAGGATGAGGAGCGTCAGGGCCATGCTGCTGCTCCAGGACATGGGCACCCGTGGGAGCTCGGTCCCCCGGTCCCTCCGGTCAGACTCTCTCCTCCTTTTCTCTGCAGGGATTTATTGCACGGCACTGGGAAGTCTCGTGCGGCGTTTGAGACCCTCAGGCAGCAGGGTGATACTGGAAACGACGTCCTCAGCACGCTGGGCAGTGCAATGCGAGGAGAGCCCGAGGGAGGACTCACCCGAGGCTCCGCTTCAGCCCCGCAGCCGACGCACACCGGTTCTCTGGGAAAGTTCAGCTTTCCGTTCCTTCCAGCGCTCGGGCTGCTTTACATTTAGCGTCACTGCGTTAAGAGTTACTATTAGCAAGTGGCAGCTAGTTTAATAAACTCCACGTCAGCAAAGCATTCGTCTTTCCGCTCACCAAAGCCTCGTATTATTCCGCTGGCACGACAGCCAGCAGAGGAGCGGCCCAGAGCTGCGAGGGCTCAGAGAAACTAAGGGCTGGGAGGTTTGATTGCCAGCTGGAATTGGGACCAAATAAAAGCTTCAACCAGTAGTAAACTTATGTGGTCACGGTCCTGCTCATGCTCCCCTTTCCAGATGTTCAACAGGCAGCTGGGTTTGGGTTCCCGCTCCTCTGACATCTCCCCACAATCGGGCTGCCTTGTCCCTGAGCTCCCCATCTCCCGCCCAGCTCCCGCATGACTCCGCGTCTCTGCTACATTTCCGAAGTGTTCAGTAAACCAGGGTATGCAATTTATCCCCTCTCTAACTCCACCAACTCCTGGGAACTTCTTGGGTCCACCTGCTGCTCAAGGCAACCAGAATCCTCGCTCCTCCACTCCTGCATACTCACCTTCGTGCTTCGGCAGCCCCTTCAAACTGATAGCGAGGGGAAAAATATTCCTAACCCAGGCTTCCAGCCTCCTCTAGACAGATTCTAGACAGGGAAACACATTCGGCCTGGACGCTTTCTGTCCAAAGATAGTCAGTTTGATCATCACAGCTGAACATATTCTTGCCTTTCAGCTGCGAGGCTATGCAGTATCCGAGAGCCACACAACGGCACTCCAGGGTCCGGACGGCACTAACAGCTAACCTGCCAAAATCCCACAGACCAGGAGAAAATGGTGCTGTGGAGGACGAATCCACAACAGAGACGTGTCTCCCAGCTCACGGCCAGCCCTGGGGCCAAGCTGTGCTGGTGAAGTTCCCTGTCTTCACACCTCGAGGTGTCGCAGGTGGAGGACGCAGGTTTTGCCTTTCCCTGGTGGGAGTGTCTGAGAAGAGTAACTGTGGTGTCGGGTTTGCCCAGCACCACAGGAGTACCGCGGCTGCCCAGGGGCAAGGCCAGCACCACCATCTCCAGCCCCAACGCTTTCCCCAGCCTGGTATTTGGGTTTGAACAAAACAAAAGCACTCAACACCCCAAACCCAGCTATAGCCAACACGGAGTCATCCTCAGGCCCGACACAGCTCTGAAGCAATTGCTTCAGAGATAAATTACCTTTTCTCTCAGCAAGTGTTCGCGCTTCACACTGAGCACGAGGTGTCCAGGCGACCCCACGGTGATGTACCACATGTTGGAGGGGTAAACTCAAGCCTCTCTGCAGGCTTAGGGCAAAAAGCAGCTGAACAGCGAGCGCTGCCTTTAGTGCCGCCCTTCAACCAGGAGCTCTTGCTGCTCAGGGCAGCAGGTCACAGCCACAGCGTTTGAGTGTTACCATCCTGTTTAACCAACTTTTCCTGAGTCCTGTATAAGAACATTTAAGATGACTCCATTTATGGCTAAAATTAGCTATTCCTCATTAGTGCTACAGACCACCAATGATCTCTGCTCGCAGCTTTGAGACGGCAGCTATCGCAGCCTCTCGCTCTTGAAAACGTGTTAGAAATCACAAACTGGCACCAAGAATTTGTTGGAACGATCCCCAGCAAATGGATGAGGAAATAGACCTTCTGAAGGGAAAACCCTTCGTACTACTTTTCCTCCTTTGCAAAAAAAAAAAAAA
>NW_010423828.1:12484-17085 GCF_000710305.1 Buceros rhinoceros silvestris
AAAAAAAAATTGCTGAAAGTAAAATGCTGAGCAGGGAAATGGCTCTGGTAAAGGTTTAAGAGAAATAAATATTGCTTATAATGAAAGAATTTCAAACTACCTGACTGTTCATTCTGCTCCTGAGTTGCCTCTTGAGGATTTTCAGGTTTTTCCTTCCCAACACCTGCTCCAGGAGAGCCAGAGGAAATAAATGTATGGTACACAACCAACCAACCAACCGTTCTCTCGGCTCACAGTGAACTCCGAGCGCCCTGGTGCCAGCAGAGCCTCCCAGCACGCCCGGGCCTGAGGATCACCCGCTGCTCCCGACACGAAGGTGCAAGGACCATCCTTCGGTTGTTCTAGATCCGGGTGGGAAACAAAGGTCTTTGCCCACGGTCACCTCAAAGCACTGGCCTAAACTGGGAGAGCATCAGGGCGAGCTACACGCCGCACCAGGCTGTCGGGACGCAGGTACCAGTGGCTGGTTCGTTGCAGGGAAGGGAACAGAACAGATCCCAGCATCACAGACTGGCTTCCTCGTACCAGCGGGATCTGTCAGCTGCTCCAAGCCCCCCTGTCCCTCAAGAACAGCGATCAGGCCCCTCCCTCTCCAATCCTGCTCAAGCTGGTAAGACACAGCCCTCTCCGATTCCGCCAGTGGGAATAACACAAGCCGTTCCCAGTGAGGAACTGGTGGGTGGTTCTGCCCACAGCCGGGGAATCTCTCCTTTCTCCTACCAGCGACTTCAGCTGAGGTGCTGCTACGCATCGCAAGGGGGTTTACAGGGAAGAAAACAGTCAGCGTCTGCAGGAACATCCTTACCCTTTGCTGGATGGTCACACTTCGAGGTGTGAACGCGAAGCAGGGGAGAGCTGGCAGGAGGCGACAAACGCAAATTTGAGCAATGTGATGGGTCCCTGTTCGGACCGTGGGTGTCCATGGATTTACCAATTCACTAAAGAAACTCTACTGAAGCTTCTGGTTTCTTCCTCTCTTCCTGCTTCACTAGGGAAGTGAGCAGTGTCAAGGTGTTTGTACACCCAGACACACACACCAGGGTGCAGGACAGAGAAACGTGGAGGTGAAACCACCACAGTCTCCTACACCAAGAGAAAGCGTGAGGAAGAGTCTTCTCAGAGGAAAACAGCGACCAACGCCTTTCAAGCTGATCTAGGACCACTCGTAGGCAGCCACAGAAGAACCGTTTTAACCAAAAGGCTTAAAATAAACCTTGCGGGTGCCTGTGGCGTGGAGAAAAGCAAAGTTCCGGACTGACAAGCACCGACCGAGCACAACGGGCTTTAAATTGCCTCTGCTGCTGCCAAAGGTCCTAACTCTAAACAAACGGAACTCAGCGACGGAACGTGACGTGTGCTGAGCTCGTCCGCGTTACCGTATTTTGCTGCTACACGAACCAGTACCGGCCTCCCTTCCAATTCTAACCCAGGACAGGCCAGAGCCAGCGAAATGTCCCCAAGCACTTAGGAGGTGCTAGACTCAAAATCTGCCTCGTCACGAATACGCCACAATTAAAGACACTCGCGCTTCAGGCTGCCACCGTGCACCACTCCATAAGCGAACAGAGGGCTCGGAGCCTTCCACAGCGTCGAGCCCAGCTCATTTCAGAGATATCTGGTGACGCTTTGTTTTGTTAACATATGCGATAGTTCTGACATACTGAGAAATTCCATCTGCCACGTTCCTGTGCTGGCTGTAAACAATCGGGGGGCGGGCAGAGGAAAAGCGAAGTAAATTCAGAAATAAAGGAAACAGCAATTCTGTTTCTCACGATGATAAAACAGAAAATATTTCATTGTACCAGAGACACTACCGGATTTTGATCCTAAGGCAGACACCAGTTCTCAGTGGTTTCTCTTCCATGCTGCCCACCTGCTGCTGGCTTTTGTGCTCCTGAGCATCACCAAAGAAACTCTCCGTGAGTCAGATGTGGCATCTGGTACCTCACAGGTAGGAAGCTCCTGTTTTCTTCAGGATTGGGGCAGCTCCCTATTGCCTTCAGACGGATCACAACCCAAGAGCGTTATTTTTAACGGCACTGTAGTGAGAGCTGCAAAGGCTGTTATGCATGTATTTTTATCAACATGATATATGAATTTTAAAAAATTAATAAAAACACACCTTTTGTTCTCGTGAGTCAGCAGTTAGCCAGTGGCGGTACCTGCAGAGGCGCTGGCCAGAGGACACCATCGCACACTCATTTCACCTCCAATCACCTACACATTGTATGTAAAAACAAGCAGAATTTGAGTCTTTTCGTGTTATTAAGCTATCCCAGGACCCAAGGATTTCTGTACCGACACAATCGTGGCAGGTACGTGACACGTAGGGCATAGCACTACCCTCTCCCCCTTCCGCCAATCCCCCTCTGAGCCCCACGAGCTTGAACAACTCAATTTTGAGCTGCGCTCCTGCATTCTCAGAGTTATTTCACCATCGTGGAACCTGACAAAGATTAAAATGTAAATTACGGGATTAAATAAGACTTTATTGTCACATTTAACTGCTTTGTCAGAGATGTACATTTTGCAGGTTTCTGTGCGGAGTAAAAACGGTCGTTGCCCTCTAGTCCGTTCTGATTTCCACAGACACGCACACCCACACACACCCCTCAACCTCCCGGAGCACGTTCGCTGTTAAATGGATGGAGACACCACGCGTCAAGTTAAGGCTAATGAGAATCATGTCAAACAGTTAACCAGTCCGTTAGGGGGTTAAAGGTGGCAACGCTCGATAGGGCAGTGGCCATTTCAACACCTCGGGCTTTTCCAAAGCCATTTTGTTTAATTTGGGACGGGGAAGGAGAGGGAACACACGGCCTTCTCCCCACCCAGACGCTACACACTGAAATCTGAGTCTTTCGTAAACCCAATAAACTTTTAAGCGACTGCTTTGTTCTTCTGGGTGTAAACCGAAGCAGCGGTTCTTGACCCCTCAAAGCCGTAAATGCTTAAGATACCTCATCTTAAAACGGGTATTTTCTCCTTTACAGAGCAGGGAGAAAGTCCAATAGTACAAACGTCTCAGTGGCATGATTTCACATATTTTGGGCAACGTTAGCATACAAGCGGTCTTTAAATAAAAGTAAGTGCATCCAAACATGAAATTCTCTAAATATACCACACTTCATTTATCCCAAATGGCAATTTTCTGACGAGAGCTGTAATTCAAAGTAAAATAACCATTTACACAGTTCACCCAGAGGAAAAGAGGTAATAAACCCAGGGGACTCTCCAGACAATCCTCTCCTACCCCAGCCCCTACGCATTACATAAAATAACTCATCTAGAAGCGTAAATCCAATATTCAGATGCAAATAAAATGCATGAAGCAGTCTCTGATGTAATTTGCGGGCTCCAAAGTCCAATCGTGATGGGATTTACTACTTCTGTCAGTCGTTTACTCCTGTATGTGCACTTCGTATTGGTGCTAAAATAACAAATGAGACAATAAATGAGGCCAGTGTGGCATAAAGTCACTGTAAACCCAGCGAAACCAGAGTAATTCTCTTCATGACATTCATCTGGATGATTTCCCAGTCATCCCACTCTCCCCCTACCCCTTTTACAGGAAAAAAGGCAACCATCGTTGTAAGTGATACACACATTCTGCTAGTAAAAAAAAGTGGAAACCAACCCCTTCTCTGTCAAACGAGCGCGCCGATAGAGGAAGGCAGACCACGTCCGTTCCCACCTTCTCAGCATTATCAAAACTTCTTTGCTTGCAAAGGCCAGTTTGGCTTATCACAGAAAGCTATCCCGAAGGCGGCTGATAGATTCATTCCCTTTCAAAAATTAAAATTCAAGGCATGATAGTGCAAGAGGTAAGTTTTGATTTGAGAACATTATTTGTAGACTAACTGTGCTTAGTTACTACATCCCAATTTATTGTCTTAAAGAAAATACGGCAACAAAAGCTACAAGATCTCTAGAAATTTCATCTTGCCTAAATTTACCAGTACATCCATGAACCTCATCAGTATTAGTACAACTTGATTATCCTAATGACTCCATTATAAAACTTGCAAAATGTATCACAAGGTGAAGAAACCATCTAGTGCAAGTCTTCTACGGTCTGTGTGCACAGGAATCCTGTGTAGTTCATTTCCTCCAAGCTCAATCCCCAAAATCTCTGTAACATTATGAAAAAACAGTGTCATGGGGTGGGTATTTTTTCCTTCCCCCCATCAAATCTGAGAAGTTTGAGTGTTCCTGGAATCGCCGTCGGGATGTGCTGAAGGTCGTGAATCCCTTGTCTGTGAGTATTCACTGTCAGATGACTCTGTGGGTTCGAGCAAGTTTTCATAATCACTGTCTTCTGATTCGTCAACATATTTCAATCCTGTGTTCGTGGAAACGTAACTGGAAGAACCTACTGCTTGAGGTCGGGGCATGAAGACATTGCTCTCCAGGAG
Organism: Buceros rhinoceros silvestris; assembly: GCF_000710305.1. Lineage (NCBI taxonomy): Eukaryota > Metazoa > Chordata > Aves > Bucerotiformes > Bucerotidae > Buceros > Buceros rhinoceros. The sequence goes on from NW_010423828.1 coordinate 16,900, forward strand.
ACCGTGACTGACAGCACTGTCTTGGCTGGTGGCATTGAAATCGGAGTAGGGAGGGGGAGGATCGGAGACATCCGAGTCTTCAAGTGTGCAGCCTTCCACGGCGAATCCAGTGTAGGACATTCGCGGAACAAACATGGGTTCCAAGTTATCTGTCGGCATCTGCCTGCTTAAAATGGCTTGCTGCAT
>NW_010423828.1:17151-18404 GCF_000710305.1 Buceros rhinoceros silvestris
TCAGCAAGTCTCATTTCATCTGGAGGACCAAGACACTATCCCTGACCACCGCGTCAAACCTTCCTTATTACCACATCCTGCTCTTTGAGCTTGACAAAAAGAATCTTCCCCAAATTCAGCAGAATGTCCATGAAACTCTGAGGATGAGCACAACGTGTTACCCTAGTGATCCCATTTCAGAAACAAAAGGCGTCAGAATGCAAATAAACTCTCTAAGTCCAAGGGTGCTTCATTTTATGTGCACAGTCACCCCACACAGTTCATCTCCTCCTAAAAACACACACACTGGAAGTTTCCATAACCTGTTGCTTTTTCCACCTCGTCTTTTCTCTCTATTTCTCTGTTCCTTCTCACGCCAAAACGTAGCCCTGCTGGGGCTCCTCCAGCGCCTTACTCACTACTGCAAGCCTGACTCACTTTTGATCAGACCAGAATCAGCTTCTACTGTTGATATTACATCTTAAAAATCCCACTTCTGAACTGTTACCGTGCCCCTTGTGCTAGGGAACAATCTCACGAACACAGCGGAGTTCTTGCCTTCTTCCCTCAAATCATGATGTCGGACACAATCACTGAAATCCGTCGCCTGTGCACAGCCGCCCACGATGGGTAAACCCAGCACTGCCCTGTGGTGCCTTTTACTGAAGTAACTGTAGTTAGACAGTCGCTATAAATAAACTTGTCTGCTAAGGACAGGGGGGCTTTCCAATCCATGTGGTTTTAGCAATCAAAGCGACACCAAAAGCCACAGATCTGTCACACCATAAAGGATTTGAGAAGCCCAGAGTTCAGCTCTGGGGCCCCCAGCACAGGACAGACATGGACCCATGGGAGCAGGTCCAGAGGAGGCCACGGGAAGATCAGGGGCTGGAGCACGGCCCCTTTGGGGACAGGCTGAGAGAGTTTGGGCTGTTCAGCCTGGAGAAGAGAAGGCTCCAGGGAGACCTGAGTGCAGCCTGTCAGTGCTCAAAGGGGGCTACAGGGAAGCTGGGAGTGCAGCAACAGGACAAGGAGTGATGGTTTCAAACTGAAAGATTTAGATTAGATGTGAGGAAGAAATTCTCCCCTGTGAGGTGCTGAGGCACTGGCCCAGGCTGCCCAGAGAGGCTGTGGATGCCCCATCCCTGGCAGTGCTCAAGGCCAGGCTGGACGGGGCTCAGAGCACCCTGCTCTGGTGGAAGGTGTCCCTGCCATGACTGTATGATCCTACGACTCGATTCACGGTTTGGAAGTGTTTTTCTGACTTCTGAATT
>NW_010423828.1:18414-24064 GCF_000710305.1 Buceros rhinoceros silvestris
AGATAGAAAGGCTTCTAGTACAAATGGCTGCCCATGAATGAACTATTCAAAGGTACATGCTGAGCTGGACCAAAGAGTTCTTGCATTTTATCTTCACCCCAAGGGCAAGAGGGAAAAAAAAAAAAAAACCAAAAAACCAGCTTTAGAACTGGTTAAAGACCAATTACAATGGTTAAGAGCCACACTGGAAGGACACGTCAAGATGAAGCTCCCGCACTGCACCAGAACTGTACTTGATGCATGAACAACCGCAACGATGGAATTTAGTCAGCACATGCTTACTAAAATTACAGATGGCACTAGAGTGCAAGAGGATGGGAACGGGAGTTTGAGTCTGATCTGAAATGAGATGATTTGGGAAAAGATCTAAGGAAGACGTGAATAACGAACTGCACAAAGCGGAACAGTTGCATCCCTCTGCAGAAGAGAAGCACGTGTTTATTGTGGGTTTACACGAACCTCAAACATCAGCATGGAATAAGGGTGCTCAGCTGTTGAGAAACAGGCGAGTATTACTGCAGCGTGGCCTGCAGTGGTTAAGACTACATCCAAGATACTCTACCTAGTTTTGAACACAGCAGTTTGAGAGACAGGGAAACAACTGGAAAAACCTTACGAAAGAAAAGGACTCGTTAGAGGTCTCCATATAACGGCCTAAGAGGGAAGACTGCAGTAACTGGGATAAATTAGAGAAGCCTGAGACTGAAACTGTTTCAGTCTTCGAAGGTACGTAAGAGGCTGCTGTGGAAGGGGAAGCAGAAGGCAGCTTAAATTAGAGCAGCACACACCAGACTTGAGGAAAACCTTCGCTGCAGGGAGGTTTGTAAGCGCTGGGAGAGACTTTGGGTTTTGACTGGTTATTAACCTCCAAGCATCTGTCAGACTTGACTTGGGTATACGCAGAGCTGCCCTGCGGCTAGGTGACAGGCAAAACGGTATCAGCTCTGCTGCTGCAACACCATACTTCTGGAAAAGGCAGAAAATCCAGCCCAAAGAGCTCCTTCACCGACTGCAGTAATAACAGGAGCATTTTCCCTCGAGTGGCTACGCAACAGCCACGAGAACTGCGGTGGGAGATTTCCCGGCATCTGGGAAGTGCTGTACTCTAGAACAATGTACCAAACTAATTCAGCGACCTGGCGAGTGAAGTCTCACCTGACTGTACGCTTGAGTGTTGAAGCCGTAACCCGTTAACCAAAACCTGGTAATAACAAGCTTTCTCACAATGCTACTGCAGGAATTTGAGTCAAATGCTCCCTCTTCCTCCAGCTCAGAGAATGATTAACTAGAACACTTAACTCACTCAAACCAAGGCAATTCTCCCGACACTGAGAAAGCGAGAGAACAGAAGGGCAGCCTCAGTATTTAACTACTCACGTCTAAAAATATTGCCGAGATACAAGCTGCATGTTTTCTTGTTTCAGCCCCCTCACATGATTATCTGCTCTGGCATAAATTTTCAGTCCAGCATTTGCATCTCACTGGGTAGAATCTTGAGGCTAGCACCGACTGCTCTTCCTCCTCCTCCTCCCCCACCCATCCTTTGCCATATGGGCTGGGATCAGCTCCAGTCACACTAAATACCCATCTCTACCTCTTGCGTAGTAGCAGTTCCTGGCTGTTTCATCTGCAGCCAAGCAGGAAGCAGCAGTGACTCACGCCACTTGCATCTTTCAGATGGTCTGGGGCTGAAGCTGAGGCTGGCTCTTCACCTTATCTTGGAGGTTCAGAAAACCTCAACCGTGGAAACTTAAACCTGATCAACACGACACTAATAACACAGCAGAAGTATCATTCCTGCATTCAGAGCATCACTAGAGAGAGGGCTGTCAAGCTTCTATTGCCTAAAATAAATCAAGGAACTACCTGATTCAGCTTCTCCCAAAATGAATCTCCCCAACACACTGCAAGGACGTTACTTCAGTAGCTTCGTGGAATTCAAACTAATACAGATTAATATTTCTATCAGTGATAATGTGCTACTTGAAATAGGTAAGCAAATTCCATCAATATCCTGCATTTAAATAGATTTTTTCCACTCCTGAGGATAGAAACAACTTCACGACAGACTTTTGGGAAGATTCCGTTCTACACAGGAAAATGGTATTTCAGTGCTAATCATGTTCACCACTAAGTCAGCAAATAACGTGAGAAATGCTGACTGAAGTAGGACTCAGTAACAACGAAGCGGGAGAGGAGGATAAAACCATAGATGGCCTTCTCTAAATCAGCCGTGAAAAACTTGGTACATCCACCAAAAGCTACAAGGTAAAAATCACCCTGACACCGCTCCAGCTGATCTACATCAACGTGCCACTTAAGCACTCGTTTTCCTTCGCCCAGTTTGTCTGGCGCCCAGTACCACCACTGAACTCGAACTTCACTGGTGCTGGCCTGCACTGGGGATAGGGCTGGGCAGTGGGGAAGGGAATAAAGATTTAAAAAAAAAAAAAAAGAAAAAAAACAAACGCCATCGATAGCTGCTGGCCCGTGAGCGCAGTACTCTGTTTCTGTGTGATACTTCAGGAGGAACCTCTCCAGCGTTCAGATTTGTTTTTCCCATTCCTGGCTTTGCTCCACTTTTCCTTTCCTACAACCAGTCTTTTCCGGTGTTATTTCCAGAACTGACTGTCTCGTTCCTTCTCTACAGCTTTGGCTCTCTCCTGTGTTCTAAGTTTGCTGACACCGGATGACTCCTACGGAAATATCTGCGGCACACACACACTTTCACAGCTCAGGTATCATTCTATGTAAATCCATCACATGTGCTTCCCAATGCCATTTCTTTCCTCTTTTGCTATGAGCTCTCAGAAATACAACTCAAAATAATTCCAAAAAAAGATTCTGTCTTTACAGCATCTGCTTCTGAAAGAAAAAAAAAAAGGAAACTTACTTATTTCTTGTTCTTTTTCATTTTTCTTTTGGGCGATTTGCTTTTTTAACTTGTTTACATCAGCTTGAAAAGACTCAACCACACGTTCACTTTTCTCTACATCTATACATACTGCCTAGGAGAAAAAGAGAAGATTTTGCGAAAACATGTGAAAGACTTTCATGACAACATTTAAACAGGTGCTTCCAGACAAGAAGCCATTAAAAGCACAAAACTAATTAACTCCGTCAGAGCATAATATTCAACCTGAAGATCGATTCCTTTACTGGCTGTTGCCAATTCCCAACTGCGGCATGATAACAAAAGCATTTCCAAATCATTAATCATTACAGGAACGACAAGATCCAAAGTTAGATCTTCTGCTTGGTGGAAGAGGCTTGACCTTTTTCTTTACTTTTGAGTAACACTGTTGGTAGCACAATGACGACACGATAGTAGCCTGGTTTTAAAACGCACCATTGAACGTGGAATTTTCATAGAGGGATCTATGTTTAAATCCAGTTCTGGGTAACATCGATTTATTTTTCAATCTAAACATCTGTTATACTGGATATTGTTTACTTCTCCAGAAGTTAAGTGTTGGTCATTATCAGGTAAACACGATCAGTTTTGAAAAGCGTACAACTCCAAAAGCGCTGACGAGTCTTCAACAGTCACCAGCCGTTTACTGTTTCTTCTCCAAAAGGTTTCTATTGGTGATCTTACCCACACAGCTTGAGAGGTGCTTTCAGCTCGACCATCGAATTTTTAGAAGTTTATAAATTGGTGAATTCACCAACTAATCGGTGAATACTGCGAATACACGTGTCTCAGCTGCTTTACCAGAAAACTCCTCTGCGCTCCTGTAGCACTCTGTGAAACAGCCGCCCTCCAGACCAAAGCTCCTCCAGTTAGCTAACACCGCAGCTACTTTTAAGCTCTGAACAATGTGCAGCAGCGTGATTTACACAGTGAAAGACAACAAAGGCATAGTTCTAACAGGTAGGAAGACAACTCCCTGATGAGGTTACGTTTTCCATTTTGCCAGGCGCCAATCCAAACAGCGAGAGCACGGAAGGATGTAACGCGCTCTCGGCCACACCAGCGTTACAGAGTAATACCATTAGCTAATGGGATGGAGCTCTGAAAATAAATTCTCCCATCTCTGGGACAGCAGGAAAGCTGTCTGCCTTCTCACTGTGAGTTACCCACCTCACGGGGCAGGTTAGAAAGCAGCAGCTTCCACTGAGAAACAGCAGTGGTGTGCGAGCAGGGTCAGGGGTGGTTGGAGCAGTCACCACCTTGTCCTCTGCTCTACGTGCCAAGCAGCAAATCTAAGCTGGAGCAGAGACACAAACCCTCCAGGGCAGACACAAGGGGAAAGCCGTGACTGCAGCACAGTTAGCAGATGCGAGGGCTCCTGAGGCAGCCCAGCCACGCTGCTCTTCACACAGGACGAGCCCTGAATTGACAAGCTTACATTTAATAGATCTGACACTCAGGGCACTTTTGGATGCTTTGCCACGTTTGGAGCAGGATTCACTCATGCTCCACACAAAACATTCACAAGTTTTAGCTAACAGATGGAGCTCTTTGCTGCGTGCTACGTGCCAAGAGCCAGGAGTCATTCTTTAAACTCACAGAGGCACTCTTTAAACTCTAGCAAATCCCCGCAGCCTTCAGCAAGGCCCCTCTGCTTCAGAATAACTACCATCTCCCAGAAACCCCTGAGCATTAACTCCTTCTTTCTCGCAAGAGAAAGAATTGATGATATTCTTATCAATAGTTTTTACAGCTGCCACTGCAAACATGCATATTAAATAGAAACTGCCAAATTATTAAAGCCAGACTTATGCTCCTACGGTTCATGATAAATCATTTATAAGCCTGAAAAATCTCCACCTCCTCCACTCCCGGTTTAACCAAAGAAAAGATGCCACATACAAACTGAGCAATTTTAAGTAAAGGAAGTTACCTGTACTTTTTCCTGAAGTGCGTTATAAACCTGATATATAGCCCTGATGTCCTTCATCACTCCATCTTTGTCAAAAAAATCAGTACTAAAAAAGAAAGAAAAGCAGCAATCATGAGTTAGAAAAGATAACACAGGTTTCTAGCTCATGATGTCAAGCAACTATCTATCACCATATTTCTAGAATTTCTTTTATATTGCTAAAAATGTACCACACTCCCAAGAACCAAAATTTGGACAGCAGCATATCCACTACCAAAATTCCTTCTGGAATGATAAAGTCCCATTTGAATGAGATTAAACTTGTGCAGGAACCTTTAAGGTACAATTTCATTGTTAACAGTCAGAAGAGCTACTTTGCATTTCATTAAAATTACTTAAGAAAAACAAGAAGACTTCAACACTTCCAAGTCAGAGTTCAAGTTTTACACCGAGCCTGGACAGAGGATTCCTTGGGGGAGGTGGGAGGGTGGAAATCAAGTCAGGAACTTCCAGCCAGAAGGCCCCCAGCTCACAGTGGCCACACCAGCTCTGCTTTTCTGACCAGTGTACCAAGTCCCCACTGTTCTTCTGAAAGATTCAATTTTAAGCAGGAAAAAAAGCGTGCTAGGACCTGGCCATTCTCCCCCAGGACCAGCTGTCTTCCTGCTTGACATGTGTACGGGCAGTATTCTTTGGAAGGTGCAGAGCATAGAGCTCGATGATGGTACTTCATTTGCAAAGGAAAAATCCTTACCCGTGTTCCTTAATAACTTTGGCATAATTCTGAGAAGTATTTGGCACCGAAGAAACTTTGTATTCCTGCT
>NW_010423828.1:24132-28295 GCF_000710305.1 Buceros rhinoceros silvestris
TCCTGCTGACTAGTGTTGCCTAGATTAGGAATAGTAAGTGACACCCTTTGATTATACCTGTAGAGAAAGTTCAGAAAGACTTCAGGTTATTTACAACCACCTTGATATTATCCCACTTCTCTGACAATCACAACTCGTCTAATTTTGGAGCTTCTGCGCTGGGCTTATTATAAAAGCTGTTAAATATCAGAAGTTGTGTTCAAAACAGACGCGTGATCAAAAAACTCGCTTGAGATGGACCTACCTCTGCACCTCTTAGAACCTTTTAACTGTGCATTCAAATTACCTCCATAAAAAGGGTGGAGCTACGCTCAGATCTATTACAAGGAACATGGTACTGACTTCTGATTTCTCTTAAAATGTTTGCTGTTGTTCTTGTCTGAAGATTTGAAGATGGAAAAGAACTTTTGCTCGCCCCAAAACTTCGATTTACAAGTTACTTGCACAGAAAAAAATAAGTATAAAGAGTAGCAATGAGAAGGAGAACAAAAAACGGGGCTTGGTTCACACACAGAGGTTGTTTACCTTCGGTTTGGTCTAAAAAGCACATATTCTAAAGCGTGTGTTGAGTTATTTGCAGTGGAAATGAAGCTGAAGAGGAGGAAGACGAGGTCAGGCACTCCGAGGATGTGTGTCAGCTGTTTGTGAATGATGTGCTCTCTATAGGACATCTGCTGCTGAGTGTTTCTCCTAAATCTGTACCACCCAATAACGTTCTGCAATCAAAGCAGATCAGAAAAAATCAAGCATTAACTGAGAGATACAGATTTACCTTCTGATAAGAAAGTTGCTATAACGGCGGTATCACACAAATTAGCCAGGAGTTTTATTACAACAAAATTGGACTGAATTACAAGGGGATCAAACCTCCTAAAAAACCCAAAACAACTGACATCCTGTTACAACACGACTGATCAGCTGCTCAACCTCACCGTGCTACGAACACCTGCGTGTCCTCAGTGGCATTCAATACACTTCCAATACACTTGACGCGGTTAATTCTACCCACAAACCTGGAGCATCATCAAATGATCTGTTTTCAAACACAACAGATGTGGGTTTTCTTCAGCCTCGATACTTCAGCTGCCTGTTCACTTGTGCTGGTTTGTAAGACGCTTCCTGCGCTTCACAAATGTATTTGCAAATTCACGGCTGCCCCTGAGACATACGGGACTGATCTGCTGTGTACAACAAAAAAACGACCTCCTTGTGCGGGGGACTGTGAAAGATTCACACACACATCAAGTAATTCCCGTTCTATCAAATCCCGTTGATTATTTTGAATATGACGTGCATTAAACTCCTTCATGTAAACTAATGTTTAATTTCAGAGATGAATGAAACGGGACATACGGATAATGCATCTTGCACAAGGTAAGGCCGAACAAAATAAAATTCAACTGAAAATTAGTGGGAGACGAGCATTTTAAATTATGTTTTGTTAAGTTCCCTTTCAGGAGACAAGACAAGAGAAAACAATTACAACGATCAGCGTTGCAGGGGCTGCACAGATTTAGGACTTGCTTCCCTAAAGATCCCGCCTCAGCCTAAGCCTTGTCTGCAAGCAAAAGCCCACAGTGGAGGTGGGTGAGATGAACACAGAGCCCAGGCTGCAAATTCAGTGAGCAACTGAGCAATGTCATCTCTCGCTTTGTGTAACGGTGGTTAATTCACGAGGTAGGAATCCTTCCTCAGAGCTGCTGCTCTGTAAAATAAATAAAACAAGAAAAAAAGGCTTGTTTCAACCACCCCTGCTGGCACTCACCAGACCCCCGAGCCACATGCAGGTACTGGTGACCCTCTCCTGCTGGGTCTAACAAGGTCCAAGCTGCCACAAACTGGGCTGCACAAGTCAGTCACCCGTCTTTTTGCCAGAGCAAGCCACTGGTTGGGTTCCCTTCGCTCCATAAGGACCCACACCCATAGCTCAGCTCTGCTCTTTGCCATATCTCTTCAGGAGAACTTCAGAATCAACTTGATAATTGGGAAGCATGGAATGAGATGAAACATTAAGAAAAGGTTTGGCTCTTCTCCAAAAAACTACTCTAATTTTATTTAATACTAGTTGTGCTACTAACGACATACGTGTGACGTAAAGCTGTCGCAACTGATGGAACAGTTTTTCCAGTTTAAAACTGACAGTGCCAATATTGCGACTACAAGGTTGTACCATTGCAACTCGTTTGAATGAACTCTTTAGAAGAGGTTTCCGGATCAGCCCCGCTTTTGTCTCAGCAGCAGTACACAACCATGACACTCCACGTTAGCTCAGGAATTTGAGTGGGTTAACACCAGCCCTTCGCTTTCGGAGACCTCAACTTAAAACTGATGCATTTCTTCAGGGAATTTAGACTGTCCCCAGTTTAAGCTAACAAACAACTTCAGCATGGGATAAACCTTCAGTGCAAACAAACCATCAGGGCTGTGAATGAAAACATTTCTTCCAGTTAACCACCTTTGTTTGTTTTCCAAAACCGCGCTCTCTAATTACAGGCTCAAATGATGAGAAAAGGAGGAAAAGATGGAAAACTTACTTTTCTTCGGTCTTTAAGAATCCTGTCCAAGCTCTCCTCATTAACCTTGCCTGCATAGTCATAAAAGCTTGAACCAAAAAAGGAAGAGAGAAAGGCAGGTACAGTTTACACACACACATTATACTTCGGTAAATAATTCACACTTTGACCGTTTTAAGACTAGCTGGACTCTGTAAAACCCTGCTCTGATAAGAAGAGCGCTACCTGCCGAGAAGAAAGGAAAGCAGGGCCATTTCACATGCAACCACCAATCAATTTCTTGTGCTCCAGTCCTTCAGTGAGACTCACATGACTGGACCCTTGAAACCAAACCAGTTACACTGAGGTCAGCGAGAACCCAAACTATCACGGTCTTTCCACAGGGCTCTGCTGACAGAACTGAGGCCCAAACCCTGACACGCTGCTATTTCGAGGACATGGCAGCTTTAAGAATTTATAAATCTGTCTACACAGACAGGTTTATCAATTCAAGTAGATCACGCTCCAGGATAACAAGAAAACCATTTGAAAACAGATTCCTCCTCGACTTACCTGCCAAGTCCTCAGTCTCTTTCAAGAGCTGCTATCACTAAGACCTAAAGCAGTGCAGGAAAGCCCCCTGTTTTACGGGGCTATGAGCTCAACTCGTGGCGGGGGGGTAAAAAAAAACACAACAGAAAATCCTGAGCTCAGTACTTGGCTGGTAAATAAGCGTGGAAATAAAATTTGTTTCAAGACACAAGTTATTGTGAATATTACGCTACAACTAATTACTAATTTGAGATACTCTGTACTATTCGCATAAACTTTGCTGCGTACAAGAATGTATCGATACTGTGAATGTGAACCGCAGATATCTAATTCTTCCTCTTTCCATGCTTTATGGTTTTTGTCACGTACTATTTGCTCAGCCCTCATTTGAGAGCTGCACCGAGAGGGTCTACTAGGTACCGGGACCTTATCTTCATGCGGATGCCGCAGCTTTTCTCTCTAGCATGACCAATGTCAGCAACAGCATCTAAGGGCCATGTCTTCATAACTGGCTGGAAATCGCTGAATAAAAACAAGAGATTAATTGGAGATTCCTTCCAAAAAGGATTTCTAGACAGCCATTCAGAAGCCACCCCTGTATAACAAGTGGGGGCTCTAGAGCAAAGCTGCATGTGGATAGCTGGAAACTGCTAAGTACAATAGCTTAGACCTGTATTTAATTTAAATTCCGGAGTACAGGAGATCAGCAGGCAAAAATAAGTAAGCAGGAAGTTTCAAAATAACTAATTGGTGCAAGTCAGTACAACTGACTCCAAAACACCCTGTCAACCCAGCAAGTTACTATGGTGTTCTGTGGCCCACCAGGCCCGAGCAGAGCTCGCCTAAGACTACAGTAATTTAAATCCTAATTATCAGTGATGCGACTCTGTCTGACTGCTACCCCACCTCCACCAACTAAATGAGCTGGAAATTCAGAGCGAGAAATAACCCTGAAATGCCACTATTTTTCTGTGAGCTGCCCATCTTTATGCTCTGCAGCCAACCCAGGAAGACATCAGAAAGCGCTTACCTAAAGAGTTTTGAACAGGGCTCATGGTTATGGATTTCTGCAACAACAAACAAAAGAAAGAGGTGTATGTCCAACTGCTCAAGGGAAAG
>NW_010423829.1:0-45874 GCF_000710305.1 Buceros rhinoceros silvestris
CCCGGCTGAGGCAGCGGTCACCGCGGCGCCTGGGGCCGCGGCCCAGACGCTGAGGGAAGAGCCGTACCCCTCACCTGCCCCCCAGCAGGGAAGCAACTCCGCCCTCGGGGTGCTGCCGCCGGCACCGTGACTACCGGCGTCCAGCCACCCCGCTGCCGACGCTGCCGTGGTCTGAGTCGGGTGCAGCCTTGGCATTTGCAGTTGCTCATCAGAAGTACAAGTTGCTACATCAATATTCACACCTCAGATGTGAAAACTGCTGCGACTGCGTGTGCGCGCATGTAAACAAACGTTTAAGTATTTAAGGTTATGCGAAGCAGTTAACATCACTGATGACAGTGTTCGGGGTTGGAGTAAGTTCACTGAAGGGTGTTCTCGCTGAAGCACGCTCAATTACAGCCTCTGTATTTGTGTACCACCACGGGAGCAGAGTTTGAAAGGCTTGGAAAGTAGGATTTTTTTGCAATTCTGGATCTGAAACGGCTCAAATTTACATGGTTTGTGGGCGACCAGTAGCCATTACAATCCAGTGACTGGCTGTGGCTGGGATTAAATGAGCTGGCTGTAGGTAAATGCAAACTGTATATAATTAGCATTGCTATTGGCAGTGTTAAGCAGTGAAATGCCAAAGCGTTAGGCCCTATGGAGGCCTTGGTTTGACTTCATTGGCACCTTACTGTAGGCACCATCCAAAACTGAGTTGGGCCCTGCAAGTGCTGATCGGGTAAACAAGGAATGTCCCCTCCAGCAAATCTTCTTGCTACTTAAGAGAGAGAAGGGCAAGCAGGGAAGACTGTAATCTTCAGCAGCAGAGGGAGTTGAGAGAGAGATCCCAGTTCACAGGCCCCACTGACGCTCCCTGCTGAGTGCCAGCTCTGATCGACAGCCGCTTCTACATCCTCCAGCCCAGTTACTTCCCAGATACCAGCATTCATCTACATGCTGAGGAGCTGCTAGGCAGACGATCACATTAATATTTCTCAAGTCAGATGTCGCCATCTTCAAGACCTTTAATACTTTATTTACCATTTCTTTATCCAGTCTTGACAACACTGGAAATCCAGCCTTCTCCAGCCACCTGTACGTCCCACGTGTACTCCGATATTGCACAGCGTAGCCACACATCCCTATGAACGCACTTTCCCTGCCTTTGTAACTATTTGACACCTAACTCTTGTCTCATCTGTGCCCACATGCCAAAACTGTCACTATCTGCAACTCCACGTCCTTCCTGGTCACCACCTGGGGCAGGGTGTGTTAAACAAAAGCCAAAGTTTGTGTTCATATACAAATTGTATTCAAATCTGCCGGTTGTTTCCTTAACTTTATTTGCATATTTCTGATTGGTACAGAACAGCACGTGCAGCTGTTCTGGATCTATATAATATCCTTTATAGGATGCAAAGATTAAAATAGGTTTGGAAACAAAGATTTCTAAGTAATGCTGGTGTCCTGTTGACCTTTAGTGACCCAAATGTTCTCTACAGCAGAGGTTGGCAGAAACTGGGCTGATCCTCGTCTGTGCCAATCTCTTGATATGGGTTAAAGATACAGAAGTGAAGAATTGCTATTGCATGGCCAGGGTGACTCACTTCTGAATCAAAACCTGATTCCAGCACGTGCTGTCCGAGCCTTCAGTTAAGTAACTGACGACACTGAAGCACTAGAACCCTCACGGCGTCCTGCCAGTCTGCCTGCAACAGAGCTTTGCTTTGGAAACGACACTCTTTTCAGCCCGCAAAATTACTTAGATCCCATTTTTCAATGGAATTAATGTAAATCTTAATTAAGTAAATCTTACTCATGTAAATTTAGCATCTTTTTTCTTTCAGGTAGTGACCTTTCTCATTTCACACTTGACCATCCTATTGCAAAGCTGTTTCCTTTATCCTTCCTGTTCATGCTTTTTACGTGAATCACCAGCTGCTTATCAAATAGTGATATTTTCATGTTTGAATTTTATGTTCGCATTTATCATGGCATCGCTTTTGATTTTCAGTGACTGTGGCCTCCTCAGATATGACCCACATTTCATTTGCTTAATAGTCAAATGTAACATTGTTTTCAGGATTTCAAAATTAGTATTTAAAAGACAGAGTTAAATAATAGTTGTACAAATATAAAGACGATCTAAGACCAGCGCAGGGGATGATACACTGTGTAGCCTTTCCATGGCCTTAACAGCAAACTTGGAAAGTTGCTATTTTTCTTTATTTAAAGTGTAGTAGGTTGTGTCGTGTGAAGACCTGAGGAAAAAAAATCCAAGTGCAACAATTTCATACAGAAGCGCAATTACTTCCTATTACAGCAGTATCACCAAAGAGTCATAAATACAATGTGCTTGTTCCTTGCCTTTCCTTAACTCTGAGACCTGTGTAAATGTTTTAGGGAAAGGTGTTCAAGAAATAATGATGAGCTTCAGTCCTCAGGCCCACCTCCACCTCCGTTGGTGCTGTCCATCAGTGGATGCTAGGTTCATGGAAGATACTCATCGGATAGCAAAGCAGTCTATAACTAAACATTACTCCTTCAGCAGCAACTAAAGCACCATCAGAGGACCTCGTCAGTCTGGCTCCAGCAGCTCTGACGGAGGAATGACTAATGAGGTCACTGCTGGTAAACACCTTGAGCGTTCATTTCCTTCCTGCCCACTGAGATTATGTATTACGTTAAGGCGTGTGCATGGAGTGAACTAAGCCCACCAGTCTCAGTACAGGTGGCAGCATTACTGATAATCCTTTTTTTTTTCAGCAGCCTCCTGGGCACTCCCAGCCCCAGCACTACTAATTTTTTTTTTTGTAACATTAAGTATTAATTAATAAAATACTTAATAATTTCTTCTAAGCAAAAGATGTTTCAAACTATGTTCTTTCTTCTTAAGAGGAAGTTACGCAGCATTTTAGTAGTTTTAAAATCCTTAAATAATACTCAGTCAAGCAAGACCTGGACTGGGGAAAACCCAGCATAATTCCAGATGTTATAACACACTATGCAGTGTGGGTGTTGAGTTTTAAAATATAGATATTGTCCATGTCACTAAGCACTTTTCCAGCTGACAAATGATCTGACTAGATCAAAAGAACTACAGCCAATAAATACATGTCTGGTTTTGTTTCAAACGACACCGTCTAGCTCAGAAGCTGATTTAGGAGTCAGAAAGCAGAGAGTATTAATAAATGATCATTTTGTACATATGGTAAATAGCAAGTGTCTCAAATTTTCCACAGTATGAATGAGCTTGTTAAATATATTTATTATTTCTTTGAGAATGGATCAGTCTGCAGAACAACAAATTTCACATGTGAGTTAATGATTTATGTTAGTCAACACCTTAAACATTTTCAACCGGATCTAGCTAAGTTAGATGGCAGCTCATGGCAAATGGTACTGTAATGGCAATGCAATCAGCCTTGTCGCCTATGTGGATGGTTTAACATACAACCATAGAATCATTTAGGTTGGGAAAGATCTGTAGAACCATTGAGTCCAACCATAATCCAAACACTGCCAAGTTCACCACAATTGTGTTCCTCACAAGTATGTAAACTTACTGGTATAGTAAGCAATACAATTTTTTGGTGATTTTAGCTATGTCTACACTTTGTGAAGCACTTTGGGCTCAATCCCAAATTCCCTTGTCCTCCTGCCTCCCTGCTGGCTCTCACACAGCTTTTCATCTGTGGTGACCCAACCGTTGGCCCAAATGGAAGTTCAGTCTCTGCAAGGAGGAGAACCACCTTGAACCGCATGGCTATGAGAGCAGGAGTTCAAATTCAAGCACAGTTGCTAAGAGTATGTAGCTATAGCCACCGTGAAGCACTCACTGAAAATCCCTGATTAATTGTTTGTACTACTGAATGCAAATTAAAAAAAAAAAAGATATAATTACAATAGAGTGGCATTCGCTTCTAGTTGGTCTGTGAAGTATAGTGTCGATAAAGTGTGAGATAAGTGATGAGAATCATTGGGGCATGGGAAATGTCTTACATGAAGAAAGATTAAAAGGATTAAGGAAAGGATCCCCATACAGCGGAGATCTATGAAGGGGGACAGGACCAAAGTATATACTAGGGAATGACTCAGAATTAGCCACTGTTTTTTTCCCTCATAGTAAAAACTGAAATTCCTTTGGACTGAAAGAAGGCAAATTTTTAAACTTAAAAGTAAACAATTTTCATTCATTACAGAATTAGACTGTAAAATTCACTGCCAGAAGAAATGGCCAAAATTTTAGCAGGATTCAGTCAGTTTCGATACTTCTGTAGATGACACAGATACTTGAACATGATCACAGCAAATATTTACAGTCTGTATAAAAGTTCTGAAAGGTATGGAAATCTACACATTAATGATTCAATCTACTTTTAATTGTTACAGGTGACTGACAGGGTAAATCAATGGCAGCTACAGACATAAAGAAGAGACCAAACAGAAGGCTGTCATTGTGACTCGGTTGAATATGATACACGTGACTGCGCTAAAGCCTACTGTAATGGTCCACATATATATGCAGTGGCAGCATTCTGCTGAATGTGATTGTACTCATTGATTTAGCAAGCTCTTTAAAAAGTTTGTCATGGATCCTGGCTGCTACCATAAACTGTGTCTGCACCAAGGTGTCTGTGGTGAGGTACATATATTGGACATAGAGATGCAGTCAAGCTTCCAACACCAGCAGGAACTTTTTCCATTGCCTCAGTAGAAAAAAAGAACTTAGATTCTGGAAAGTATCTTTTAAGAAACGTTACACAAGCATCCACAGGTGCAGAGCGAATACAGTTTGAAAAGTCCCTCACTTTTCTGGATAAAGTAATTCATGATACAAATCTGACCAGGACATTCCACCACAGATCTCCTCATATAGACCTTAAATTAAAAGCAAATGCTGACACATGTATGCTTGTTGGAGGCGTAATTATAGTTGGTTTGTTGGGAAGGCAGCTTGTTAAACTCTAAGCATTATCTCAGAATGACTCTGATTTTGTTTTCTGTGTTCTGCACTTTTAGATTTTTGGGGCCTGCCTTTGGCCAACACAACTATATCTGCTGATCAGAACAAACTGAGCGTATTGTCAAGAAACTTCCATGTGTTAGTGTCTCAGAGACCTATTTTTTGCCCTTTCTGGTTACTAACCTGGGGAAAAAAAAAAAAAAAGCTGTCCTAGAGGGGATTGGGGGGAATTGCCTCACACATGGAAAACACAACAAAGACTTCCAGCACAAGAATAAATTCAGACTTCCGGAAGACATCCAGAAGGATTACTGTTTGACATTCATATATTTATCGAGGCTGTGGCAAACTCAGTGAATATGTATCCATTTTATTTGAAGTGCAGACACGCACATGGGGTCTGCGTAGGTCGTGGGGCATCCTGAAAGAAAAATACCAGTTGTAGTGTGTTCGTTAGGCTCATTCTGAGTACCGCCTCGCTGGAGGTGTGCACAGCCTGCTGCCCTCCATTCCACAGAGGGTGGAGCATTGCCATGTGTCTGCGCTGCAGGGCTGTTGTCTGAGATTCGCTTACCTGTATATGATGGAAAAGGAGCAAATTCCAGGCATCCAGTGGCAGGGATGGCGTGTCCACTGAGTCAGGGATATCCTCTATACTTGCCTCTCTTGGCAATCTGCTACCTGCAGGTTTTCCTGAAGCACATCCCTTTGCACATGAGACTCAGAACCGAATCTGTAAAATCAAGATATGTCAGGCAAAAAGCTATATATGGTATTACTAAGCGTGACAGGGAGCGTCATTAGGTGAGTGAGTGATGTGACTTCATTCAGACTGATACTATGCTTCGGTCTTTGACTAAAGTCTTTGTTTTCTCCCCCCAGAAATCTTGTCTTGAAGGGGGTAATTCTTCATGAAATTATCAAGTCCCTCTTTATCTCTCAATCAATTCTCATGTACCGCAGACTGAAGAATCCCGTAGCAGGCATTGCTAATTCATCCTCCAATCACAGGAAAAAAGGCTCTGCAGATGTTCTTTTATTTTGCTTTTCTTGCTTTGTCATCTGGTTATATTTTGCGTATCCCAAAGACAAATGTCCTGGAGCATAAAGCAGTGACACTAGCAGGGAATGGAAACTTGTCCTAATCTTGCACAATAAGATCCTTTTAGTTCAGTTTTGTTAACTTTATCTGATAGCCAGGAACAACTTAACAAGATGCTCATTTGCTATCTATTTTGCTTCACGTGTTTTAAGTACAAAATTCTATCACTCGCTATTAGAACAAATGTCCTATCTTCCATGAGCTAATCTTGCATGGCAGAAGCACTGTCTTAAATGTATAAATCTACTTGAAAACCAATCTGATAAAATTTTATGCCTGCAAAATGATGATTCACTTATATCAATGTACTTGTCACTCAGACCTTTAAAAAATACATAGAATACCACAGAATTGGGTGGGTGCTGAAAATATGCAAGACCTTGATAATAGGAAAACATTAGCCACAAAGTGTAAAGGAGAAACACGAATTAAAAAAAAAAAATAAACAGTACCGGTCCAGAGTTCCCTAGTCTGTACACCATGTATTACCAAGAGGAACATGTAAGCTTTAGGTCTCAGGGTGCTGCTGGAGCAGCTACCTCACGGGTGATGGCAGGATTTCAGTTTTAACTGGAGATATCTTACTCATCTCCTGAATTTTCATATCCATGCTGTTTATAAAAACAAACATAGCTTAGGCCTTATGAATCAATATTTTAATGCTGTTGTTAAGAGCTTATCATCTGGTGTAGTTCCTCTATTTAAACATTATGCTACCTCCAAAGTATCCTCTTCTGAAAAGAGCATTGTCTCACTTTCTAAGCTATCTCAGAGGACAGGTTAATTACACAAAATTTTGCTTAATATGCTTTAAATTGTAACTGCTTTATGTGATTTTGTTGCTGATTGGAGGTGTGGTGAGCATTCATCTTTCATTGAAGTCTGAGTATTTTTTTGTTTGTATCCATGCATTGAACTCCCTGAAACACACAGCAATGTTGCAGTGTAGCCAAATTCAGTTAGCATTGAAGTCATTTTTCCCAAATCATGCGTAGACACAATAGCAAGAAATGGTTCTTTCTGATCCTCTGCTATAGATAAAATAATTTCCCATAAGACTTCATAATGCATCAGGTGTCCCTTGCACCCATGATTCCTACAGACAGCCTCTGAAGAGGCTAACACACACGATAACAACTTGCATCACCTTAGAATGGAGCAGATCCCTGCAGTAACCAAGTCCCTCTTTGCTCTTTACTCATGGAAACCAAGAATTAAGTCAATTTTCCTTCTACATCAGTAATCTGGGAGGAGTTTTTCACAAAATTCTAGAAGCAAGACTTATGGGAAAACACTTTTCACATAGTCTTTCAAGCTTCATAAAATTCAAAATAATTGGAGGGACTCAAATTAGTGCTGCCTCAGATGAAGAAATATCTAAAATTGAACTGTTACATGCCCCGCGTGTATGCAGAATTTCACATTAGCCATAGCATGGGCCCAGTGGTGGTGTCACAGAGATACAGCTCTGCTTACTGCTGTGAAGGGTAGCTGGGGGACAACAGATGCAATGCAGAAAAATCTGGGTTTCATCCCTTCACTGTTTGTGAAACAGGTTGTTTTATTTGACAGAAAGTATTCCTGGAGTTCGAAGTATTTAATAGTCTATCCACACTGCTCAAGTTGGTGGTGGGATATTCAGGAGTTAACAAAATTACTACTCTGTTTAGTGTTTAATAATTGATACTCAGCAGTATTAAGAGTGGATGAATTAAGTCAGTATAATTTATTTGGCAAGCCACATAGAAGTGACCTCAGTGAAATTTAAAGAGGAATGACTTCAACCCCATAGCAATAAATTTTAGTATCTACTTGCCATTCAGAAACCTTATTCTGGCAGAACATTAGATAGATGCATCAGTGCTTTGCTGGATTTCAGAAATCTGAGGTCATAAGTTACAGCTATGATGCAATGCCATCACTGAATCGGTCACTTAGCTTTGTTAAAGGAAAGTTTAGAATGATTGGAAGTGTTACAAGCAATGTCAGTAAGATCGTTGTTCGCAATGGAAACAAAAAGTATTCCTTACTTCATTTTCATCCCGCTGCTTTCATGTGGAAACCCACATTTCATTCTCAATAAATGCTCCAGCAGAATTCTACTGATACTCTCCAAATAAAAGATTCTTGTCATCTTTTTACAGAAATTCATTTGGGGCCTGGCCCAAACCTCATGGGAGTTAATAGAGATAATTGCATTTTCTTTCATGAATCAATTTGACACTAACCAGACCAACAAAACATATAAAAGAGACAATTTTGGTGGAACAAAACTGCAAAATTTAACATGGAGTACAATTGCTTGAGAGAGACACCCTATTACTGCTAGAGGAACCATGAGCTGAGCAACAAAAGATAATAATAGGTATAGAAAATGTCTTATCTGTGCTCTCAGGCAGTGAGAAAATGTCAATGGATGTTATCTGTGAGAACACAAGATTGAGTTTGAAAAAAAAAAAAAGTGAAACATAGCAATGAAGAGGCGAATAACCAGGGCTGCCCCTTTGAGCCTCAGGAGGTGGGAGAGGAGCACTGGGACCAGCCCCTCCTGAGCCATTATTTGACCAAAAAGGAAGGCATCAAGTGAGTCCTACTAAGGATCAAGAAATTCAGCTGGATCCATTGACTCCTGGTTGTAGGGGCCCTTGGGGGTAGCTTTAGTCAGGGGAAATAACCTTGTGCTGTGCTGCCTGGTAAAGTTTGCATTTCAGATAATAAACTCTGCCTGAGGGAAGGGCCTTAAAGAGGCTTGGGTGTGTACCGGATTTTTTTTCCTGGGCTGGTGAGGGAGCCTGCCAGTTTACAAAAATATAGGGGCTTAGCAAATACTGTGTGCTTGTACAAGACTTCCTTCACCTTGGAATAAAGACATGACGCTTTCCAGTATTTTAAGCAGACTTGACACATTGTCTTTGAGTTCATATCAAGAAAAGTGATCACCTCTCAAAAAGAGGAGGAAGAAGACTGTGATCCATTGATTGGAATTTTAAAAAAACTTATTGTATGTTGAAAAGTAACTGTTCCTCAACCAGAAAAAATGCTTGCTTGAGGTTATAAGCTCTTTGGAAAAAAAGGATCGTCTTTATTTTTGCTGTGTGTTTTACCCTACAGCATGGTTCTTCTCCAGGACTGGCACGCAAGTGTAATAGCAGTAAAACATCAGTATCTCAAAGATGGATAGAAACACATACATATTTATGACCAACCAAAAGACTGTCCATGTATTGAAAGTCCACTTGTAATCTTACAGCAATTTTGCATTTGTACGGCTTGTATGACTTCTGCAGGCTCCAGAAATAAATAAATGTTCAAATGAGAATCATTCCTTAAGTCTGCAGACACCTTTAATGTGGCTGCGCATTAAATTTGCAGCATTTAAAACTTCCACTTCATAACCTGGATGCAACTGCCTTATCTTTTTAAAGAAAATTCTGTTCAGGTATAAACCCAGAGGAACTGATTTTCTTCTCTTTTACATCATGCGCTCATTCTGAGAGGAATCCCAAGTTATGTGTTAAATAGTAGAAAAGTGAACTACTTACCAATGTAAGTTAAAGAAGCCTTAATTAGTCACACCGGTTCTCAGCTTCCAAGGCACAAAATGAGCTCTTGAAATCTTCTGGGGATGTTTTTCTATGGAAAATAACCAGGAGAAAATCCAGAAAATGAGAATAGAGGGTGAAAATGTAGCCATGAGAAAGATGTATACATGAAGAAAGGAAAATACCCATTGAGGGAAGTCAAAATGGTTGCATATATTTCCTTCAGTAAGAGCAAAATCTGCAAAACTAGGTCTTCATTCAGTTTTATCTGAAGAGATTTGCTAGTTTATATGCTATCTGGTCTATCTGATGAGAAGCTAGAGTTGTCTCCTACAGTGCTTTATATCAGTAGCAAAAGATAAAATGCAGACAAACTTTCAGTATAGTTTAAATGTGATTTCTTTGCATCTGCAATGTTCAGAGAAAGTTGCACTTTTAGCTGATGAATAGATGAACGTGCTGCTTTGATGTAATAAGTTTTATTCCATGAGAATGCTCAAACAAACAATCTCTTCAAGTTATGAGCAATGGGATTATTTATAGTCTGAGCCTAATAAAGACCTAACACACTTAACTGTGTGAACAGCAGGTACATGCTTTGGGAGGGTAAGAAAGGGGAAAAAGTGCTTGCAAGCACTGCCACATGGTGTACAGCATTTGCTGAGAATGATAATGCAGCATTTCCTCCAGATCTCCACAGAATGAGTATTCTCATTATTTCAGGGCCTCTCCCAAGTTTGTTTGAGATTATGATAATCTTCACATAAAATTCAATGGATTTTGGTCCTTAGCTTGTCATGTAAAATACTGGGTCAATACGGAGTTTATACTCAGAAGGGTGAAATAAAACCTCCTTATTCCCACACCCTGAATAAACACTTTCACCCTGTTTAAGACCATTCCAAAATTAACAGGAAGCAGGCAGGTAATAGGTACTATCTGGACTAACATTATAATTGCAGCCCCAGGGAAGGAGGGAATAATGAATTCTTCTGTACCCTTTTTCCCCATGACTGAATCTTCGAGGAAAAGGGACATTTGTAATACTAAAGATTCCAAATGCTTAAAATAAACATCTTTTAAAAGACACCTGAATAAATCATTACTTAAAAATCAATCATTGCTACCAGTTTTATGGAGTGGTTGTTTACTACTTACTCTGCTTCCCTTCTTAACTTGAGGGATAAATGTCTGATGAAAAACAAAGTACGGAGAGACTTGTATAACCACAGCTCAGTGGATGAGTGGAGAAAAGTAAGCATGTGCTTCAAAATGTAGATCTCAGTTGTCTGAGTGTGCAAATACTACCTTACAGTTACTCATTATTAGGCTTTCTGCTGGTAAGGAGTTAGGGATCTTCCGCAGGAGCTGGGAAGGAATGACTGACAAAGGAAGCCAGACTGACATGCTCATTTTGGGGAATGCGTTATACATCCATCCACCCATCCATCCATCCATCCATCCACCCACCCGTCCATCCATCCGTCCATCCACCCGTCCGTCCATCCGTCCATCCCTCCATCCATCCATCCATCCATCCATCCATCCATCCATCCATCCATCCATCCATCCATCCATCCTCTGTGGCTATAAGCAGCTACATTCCCAAAAGTTTCAGAGCTCTTACATTAACAGAGTTTGTGCCTTCAGCTGGGGATTTCCTGCTGTGTGTCAGTGACCTTGGCTTCACCCTTAACAACTGCGGTGAGCCCCAGCTCCATGTTACCTGTGTGTAGTTCAGCAGCCTCTCATGAACTAAGCTTAGCCCGGGAAACTAGGAAGTGAAGGCAGCACCCAGCTTTTCAAGTGGCCAGGTGGCTGGAGGTAGAATAGGTCTGTTGCCATGACTCACTGGCAGGAGAGTCAGACAGGATTCAGGGAAGAAGTAAGGGTCTTCTGCTGTCTGTCTGTCTGTGAGAGGGGGACAGACATGGGTGATTTGCATGCAGCTGTGTAAGACCATCATCTTAGCAGTGCAGTCACGACTTATGACATTTCTTCTGACAAAGGATTATAGCTAAGCCACTATCAATCAAAAAAAAATTAGCTATATGCAAGAAACTTTTGTTGTTGTTGTTGTTTGATCCCTGGATGTGAGAATTCACATGACAATATTTCTCGAAGTGTCCCCATTCATTAGCGTAAATTTGTTCTACTGAGCACTGAGTAGTTCGTTATGCAATTTTAGTGTGACGATTCCTGAGGGATTTGTACACGATCAACAATAAGGGCTCTATGCTCATCAAATAAGTGGCGTGCAGATGATCAGGGAATATTTTTCAGCCCTCACCTCAACTGTCTTGCTAAACTTGTCTGGGCTGATGAAACTTGTTTTTGCTCTTCCCTGTGGGCCTCCCACTAAGAAACAAAAATGAGATTATTTCAGTATTTCCATCACTACTCTTACGACCCACCCAATTCTGAAAAATCAAATCATCTCCCCTCAAAAAATCTCAAAATGAAACAGCGATCTCCACAAAAGCAAGAAAAAATTTACAAAAAGATGAGTGAACCCTCTGGTCTGTGTGCAAAAGACAAACAGTAACCTATCAAGAATAATACGTGTGATTTGTTTAACTAGAAATGTTACACTTCATTATGCTTCATTCAACAGCCAGTGAAGATCGTGAGGCTTTTCCTGGTAACACCAGTGAGATCTGGAAGGCAACAATTTATGTTCATATACGACCCACACACAGATTCCTGCTGATTTTCTACTTAACTCCCACATTCAGTAATGATGGAACTACCTTTAACCTTGAGGCAGATACGAACTTCACACAAATTAAACTTACCCGTATATGGTTTTTTGCAAGTTTATTGTTCCTTTTGGACGAAAACCTGTCTTGTCCAGGAATACTGATCATTTTACAGATTATAAATCAAGAAGAGACTAATGTTACTGCATAATCTGGCCTCTTGCATAAACTGTCTGAATCAGTTCTTATTTGAATCTTTGCGTGGCTTTTAGATGCATTGTTTTATCCTGATCTCTTGAGTAAATGCTTCAAAGACAGAAATGAAAATAGGGCCAGAAACCCCTGGCCACTCTGTTCTGCCTCCCTTTCTATAACAGGTCTTTTGGTTTACATTCACACTTCTAAGTAAATCAGACTGGAGACTGTCCTTTGTCCCAGAAGACACATGATGTGGCTTGAGTCCAAGTCCAAAAATCCCCACCACCCCATCCCAAACTGATTCAGTTCATCCAGACCTCCTAATGGGAAAGGTTCATGTCACATGCTGTCCATGTAGCGCCACACTCACATTTTCCAGGATAGTATTGCTAGTTGGAGAGGGCCAAAGCTGCGCTTGGAAGTGTGCTAGAACTGTAAAAGTATCAGCAAGCTCAGGAGAGTGCATGAGTATGAGTTCTGACCCTGTCTTATTTGCAAGTGTAAGAAAAGCTCAGTGACCTTTATCTAAACTTGCAGTCATTCTCTTAGGTTTCTCCATCTGCAATTTACTTCTCTGTCATTTATGCGACTCTCCTTGTGGACATACTCCCTTCACTCCTCCCTTCTGTTTGTCTTGACTACTGTGTTTCTGATAATCTACAGTCTGGGGGCCTCAGGATCTCCAAGACGTGTGCTCTTACCATTTCAACCTGCATCCAAGTTCTTATGTATTTTGTTTCCTGGTTGTTCTCCCGAGTAAATACGTGATGTGGCAGCTCTCCTTGGAAGCAGACTAACGGCTAGCTGAGCTGACTGTACGTGCAGAGGAAATGGGCCGGTGTTGTCCATCCTGACTGATGGTAGGTTGGTTTTACTCCAGGTGAAAACAATGTGTGAGGGCACAGTCACAGCTTTGGTGCATACGGTCATGAGATCATGGTGAATGTACATGACAAAGTAGCATTTTGAGAACTGAAAATCCTGAGCATTAATGAGAAGGTGAATGACTCAGCAGACAAACTGGTCACAACTCAATACAGTTGTCTTCTGAAGATGTCTTAAAATCAACCTTATTTCTGGTCCAGGAGGGGGGTAAATCAAGATTTACTATGTAGATGACCTTTCAGTATGAATTTGAGTATAGTGTTAATTTTTATGGCATTGAATTTTCTCAATACGTTCAGGTGGACAGAAGGAACCATCCGTTGTTCCCATTGATGTTGGAGGGAATAATCAAAAGTATCTGAAATTTGCATTTAATCATCTGAACATCTTTTGGGTTTCATCAGTATTTCTTATGGTTTGGGGATCTTTCTTTCAAAAAGTATCATATCCTCTAGTAAAATGTAATGATGTGAGAAGACTCAACCCTTCAAGCTGTGGTATTTGAGCATTGAGAGACACCTACTGATACCACCCTAGTTTTATCTGGCTGTTTGGGGAGAAAGGAGAGAGTTCTTGACTGTTGCTGTCCAGTCATAATTCTGTCATGACTGTTTTCACCTCAAGTAGGCAGGAAATGCCATCTCCTTCTTCACTCAATATGTCTGAAGGCAGGGAATGAGGTCTTAGGAAAGAAGAGCTTGAATGAGGGCAGCTCCAAACAATAAGACCTGTGGATACATCTGCTACTGGGATCCTAAGGTGGGATGGGAATGTGCTAGAGTTTGGGGATGTGGTTTTGGGGAAAGAGCTAAGGAGGAGGGGTCAAGGCATATGAAACATATGGATAGGGCCTCAAATTAGGAGGTAATTGACTTCAGTGCTTAAAAAAATTTCCTTTTTGCTACCTAGTAACTAACTTATTTAAAGCCGGATTACTTTATTTTCAAGGTCCTACACTGGACCTCTGACACTCATACAAAGTGTGAGACATGATTCACATTATTTTTGAGACTACTTCAAACACAGATGCAGGTGGCAACATGATAGTGTTGGATGTCACCCTCTGCAAGATGTGCCTTTCTCAAAACCACAGTTTTTCTTTGTGGTTGTTGTTTTAGAAGAAACCCTTCAGCTGGTCTTATCACATGATGACACAAAGTGTGGGAAATGAGACAATCAACAGGTGCTAAGAGACCTTGAACACTAGAAGCAAGAAAAAAAAATAAAGAACAGAGAGACTAAAGTTAGGCCAAGGAGATACAAAAGCACCAAAAGTTTTGAAAATTATTTTCAAGGTAAAAAGAACCCAAGTCAAGAGAATTATAGGTCCTTCTGGCTAGACCAGAGGAAACACTATGCGAGAGCAATGTATTTATAGCCCATCTGTGGTTATAAGATTTCCCTACTCTATTACATCAGACTTTCTCTAGGACTAAGTAGAAAAAACCCTTTTATTTACTGCTCTCTATTTGGAAGGTTTTGCTTGCAACAGTAAAGCCATGCAACACTTCGTCTTTGTTGGTTTCGTTGTTGCTTTTTCAGTGAAAACTGAGTTTCAGGACATGGATTCCAGGGCAACCATGCAGTCTGGGGCAAACTCAGTCCTAGAGCTGTTGAAAAGTTAGGGTAGATACTGTAAGTCAAATGCAATAAGTTTTCTCTTTTTTTTTTTTTTTTTTTTTTTTTTTTTTTTTTTTTTTTTTTTTTTTTTTTTTTTTTTTTTTTTTTTTTTTTTTTTTTTTTTTTTTTTTTTTTTTTTTTTTTTTTTTTTTTTAGCTTGATTTCATAAGGAATGAGTATTTGATTACGCTATCTCCCCAGAGGTCTATCTGTTTCTTCCTTTACATGTCTCCTCTCCATACATTCTGACTTCACTGGCAAGTTTGTAGACATTTCAGAGTGGCAAGTATCTCAGTGATAATTATGATCCTAAGCGTTTCTTGGAATTCAACACGTAAGTGGAACACAATCCCGCATTAATACTGCAGGAAGGAAAACTCATCAGTTACAAAAATATTTGCCTCATTTGCCAATGAACCTTCGTGTAGTGGCTGGCCACCAAGCACATCAATAGCTCCAGGTCTGCCATGATATCAACATACCTTTGCACTAGAGGTGTTGAAGGAATTATTGATGATTAGGGGCTATTGTGGTGGAAAAGGTTAAGGGTCAAGGGACTCAAACCTTGAGGAATGCAGCAATTCTTTTGCTTGTGGAACCACCTATTAATTAGGCATACAAAACCTCCTTGCAATTAGAAATATTCAGCATGCAGCAGGCTATTTGATAAGCATATGCATAAAGTACCACAAATGCATCTTTAAAAGCAATTAAATATGTGTACAAAATAGCTAAGGAGGATGTTGGTATGTTTATGCATCAATTCTAAACATTCAAATGCTTACTTGCATATACAAATACAATGTACAATTACAGCACATGTAATATAGGCACCCAGAAAGTATGATCATCATTTCAGTTTGATTAGCATTATCAATTTTCTCCAGACTACTGACAAAAATCTCAAGTCCAATTAAAAAAAGAATAACCTGTCCCAAAAGTATTTTATATATATCGCCTATGTATCTATACTTACCAAAGGAAGACTTTCAAAATTAGTGTAAGACCAAAATTCAACATAATTAATTGTGAGAATATATGTTTCAAAGCAAAGACGGATAATGAAAGGTATCTTCTGAAACAAAGGCTGAAACAAACTTTCAGTCCAGGACATTGTTTTTTCATCACTATCACTACTGGGGCACACGGTCCATCGTGGCTTCTCTGCCAGCTCTTTTTTTATGAGTCAGCAGGGGATCAAAAGTCTGTCAAACAACAGAAAAGAGATAACACATCCATAGACCACACTGTTTTATACGTGCCTCCACTTTATTCTACTATGCCAGAAGGGGAGAATCGAAATGACTGCTTCCTCAAGGCCAGCCACATGCCACTCTGTGCAAGCCTTGGTGTGTCGGACAAAAGGGCAAAACTGCCTGTCAACGAGATTAGCATTAACAAGGGCAGTGGGGAGTCAGCTTGGTCACTGCTGCAGGTGCCCCAAGAGCTCTTCCCCAAGACATGCCTATTCCACCTGCAGCAAACCCTTGGGTTTCACTCTAAGAATGTCAGGAGGGAGAAGTGCGGGGGTAACTACTGGCAAAACAGCATTACAGCTTTAATCTTATCGATTTTAAATTGAACTGTACTGCACTGGTGAAGAATATTTCTCCCCAGATCAACAAACCAATAACAAATTACTCTAAAATGAAGCCATTGCCTTAAAATCAACGAATAATGAATTTCTTCAGAAATATCTACAGCAACTTGAAAAAATCTTTTTTGTGTATTTTAATTGCTAAAGAAATATTCAGAGAAACTCTCTGGCCCTTTTATTATATACTTCACATTTTCCAGGTGTGACTGCAGGTATAATGAATAACATTGATAGATCACATTTATTAGGTACAATTCTGCACTACTAGTTCAAATAACAAAAACATCCAAAGATAGGCATGTCATGTACAATACAGAAAAGCAGATAAAAAACCAAGCCAAATGGAAAATCATCTTTAAAATCAGCAGCAAGGCTGTTCCCCAGAGACTAAGTACAGTCAAAATAAAAAATTCTGCCAAAAAATTAACAGGCATAATTGAAAATGTGGTGGAGCGCTTTCAGGCTTATAGCCTGGTACCACACCGAATCGTGCATTACAGGAAAGCGAAATCCTACCCACCTAGTTGCTGTTGAATCTCTAAGACCTGCCATTGCACTGGTGGTTAATAAGGCAGAAGCTAAGAAGAAAGTCTGGAGCACAACTGCATCCTGAAAATCTGCAAGAGTTTTAGCATTGCTCCAGCCAACAGTTAAAATCATCCTGGCAGTGTTACAGGCGGTAATGTCGACAACCGTGTCGCTGCTACGCCCTACATGAGGATCCAGATCCAAAGCTCAAGTGAAGTCAAACGTGAGTGGGCTTCAGTGGGCATTGGATTAGGTCTGGGTTGCATGAGGCAGAGAAGCTGCACTCAGAGCCTGGGAAGGAAAGGAGCCCACACAACCCAACCTATAGCAATCAGCAAGAGAGTGCTTCTTGGGTACCTACACCGAGATTTTTCTCTCGAAATGCTGTAATCCAAAGGCGAGTTCCCCTCTCTTTGTTTTGACTATTCAAAGCTTGTAATAACTGAACGTAAAGAGGTACAGAACATACCGTGGCATGATTAGCTAGTCTGATAGACCGAACCGTATGGGCTCATAGTATGGGCTCCTGTAGAAGACTAAATATAAAGTAATATCCTGAATAACTGAAAATAAAAAAGAAGATATTCTTTGAGAAAAATACCTGCTTGACATATGAAAACTCTGACCACAGTGTGAGTCACAGCAAGTGACTTCTGATGATTCACTGCCAGTTTTTAAAACTCTGATAACAATCTCTAGTTGTTTCTAAAACCTTTTTTTTTCATATCAAAAGCCCGCAATTTAATTTTCTTCATTTAAAGCCTCTAAACATCCATATTAGTGGGCTGTAGCAGGCTAAGATTTCATGCATTTCTTGGCCCTCCTATCTTGGAAGGCAGTTTCATGTGCGGAGCATCAAGATCCTGACTGCTCCATATCAGACTGTAAATTACTTGTAATTCCGGTAGAAGTGATCATCTCCCAGGAACTGGACCAATGGGACAGAGCTCATGCTAGCAGACCACTGGATTGCCACCAGATTGCATCATCTGGTTGCTAACATGGTCTCAGAGTAGTGACTCCTGCCTCACCTATGCAGGAATGTTTAGTCACTTGCTTACACCAGTATCATTGCTCAGACAAAAATAGCTCAGTGGATGTTCTGTCAGGTAAGAGAACGTTCCTCCCAGTCAAGCATGAATCCCTTTCCAAATGACATAATATAACTGAAAAAAAAATTTTTTCCATATCAGAAAGAAACAGTTGTCGGTTGTTTGAGTCTAGCTAAATCAAAGTAATTTGACACACACATTCAGCAGTGCCCATATAGACAGTGTTTAGCAGAGAAATGACTAGTCCTCTTGACAGTTCCCACACTCTTCTGCCCTGAACCTTTTCTTTCCTCACTCAATCTGAATCTAAGCATGATAAAAAAGTGTCCCAGCAGTCTCAGGGTATCCAGACAAATTTTGCAGGCAATGCTTTTGAAAATTGACATTATGCACTTTTGGAATAGCTTTGAATAGTTTTGGAAAGACGTTCAAGTTTAATCTGCTTTGCAGATAAATTATTTGAATAAAATAAATAATGTGCTTCCTAGTGTAGACCGCAGGAAGAATTTCTTCAGTTGGTTCATTCTGCATCTTATTACACGTAGGTAATATGAAAATTTTGGATGGGAAACAACAATAGTAAGATAATTCTCCCAGTAATTCTGCTCTGAATTCTACTCCAAGGTGTATATCGGTGATTGCAACTGCATGGAAAAATAAAGCCGGTCTTGAGTTATTTGTTGCTTGTATCGTGGGTGACCGTGTGAACACTCTTAGTCCATTTCAGTGCAATATCAAAGAGGCTAACTACTAACTAAACCACTCTGAGCTTGGTTTGAGCTAATCTGTTTAACTTCATAACGGAATGTCTAGATATTTAGTTAGCAAGTCTCATCTGGGGATCACAGCTAAGAGTAAATTCTTCTTTGTTGTTTTTTTGCTAGAAAAATATGGCAGAAATACAATCGGGAATCTTGCCATAGGAATGCAAGAGTAGACTGTAGAAATATTCATACTGGGTCAGACCTAAGACTGATCTAGCTCAATATTCAACATCTGCATTGTCCACTAGCAAAAATGCTAAGGGGAGGATATAAGGATCAAGGCCAAGAACTGAGTGATGCTGGTTTGTATCAGCAGTTTAAGGGTCTCTCAATCCAAAACCTCCTGATGGACCCATCCTAAGCTCATTTGACTGTTTCCTTTTAATTAATCTAGATTTTTTGGCCTTGTCGATATCCTGTGGCACTGGTTTTGCCACAATACACTTGAGCATCACGTGGAAAAACATGTTCTCCTTCTCTTAAGCTTGCCATCTGGTCATTTTATGGAGTGGCTCAAGCCCTTATGTTGTCAGAAAGAGAAGACAAGAAAACTTCTACTAAATGTAAAACCAGTTTATTGTGTCATATTTAATGTATTAGGGATTATTGTTTATTATAAATCAGTATAATTGTGGGGGTCCTCACTGATATTTCCATTTGTTTCTAACTCATGTGGACCTGGCAGTTTATGCCATTTCGGTTACAGTATGGAGCTCAACGCTTTTCTGATTCCTATGGGGACATCTGTTCATTAGCACGCAGGGTGGCCAATATTGCTTTAGGTGAAGATAAGCTAGTTCCTCTGTTCTACACACTTGGGAAGAATAGCCTTGCTTATAAAATGTAACAAATGTTTCCTGGGCTCTAGCCAATATATTTTTGATCCTTTCTTGATCTTCATTTTCACTAATCCTTTTCTTTTTGTATTCTTGCCTTTTGTGGACATGCCAAAATTCTGTCAGTCTTGTTTCCTCTTTGAAAAAACGTATTTTTGTTAAGTTGAATTAAGCATTCTACCCTGTTGCCAAGAGCAAATTAAGTTCCCCCCACACTGAAATCAAATTTCGTAAAGTGTCCGGGCAATTAGCTCTAATATGTGGTTGCTGTAACTCCTAATTTTCCCCTTTCAAGGGTTTTCTTTTTTGTCTGTCTTTGTTTCTGAACAGAAGACGTGAGATTCCTTCTCTCCCCTGTGGTTGTGGCCTTTTAGTTCCCCAGCATCCAGCAACCATCCACTGATACGTAGCCAAACCTCACTTTTAATCTATAACCCAAAGGTATTTGAAGTAACAAGTTGTTTATTCTTCAACCAGAAAGCTGAGCTGGTGGACCAGCCTGCTGGAACTGGAACAAAACTTGAAGAACAGACTTCTGAAGAGCTCTCCCAAGCACCACATTTAAGCACATCGTATGCCCGCTGAGAGAATTCCCATGACGACTGAAAACTGGCACAACTCACCCACACAACAATAGAAGTCATTCACATCAGAAGTTAACTTCTATCATTTGTTGTCAGGGGTTTGATTCCAACAGGTCCAAGGAGGACAAAATATGAGCGCATAGTTAGTCCAAGTAGATGGGAAAGGAAAGGCCTCATTTCAGAAAGATCATGGCAAAATCCTGCCTGGTGGTGTACGCTGGAATGGCCCAGCTCTGGCTTAGCCTTCTAGCAGCGCTCTAGCATTCTCACATCTGCATCAGCCAGAGGAAGAAGGTGAAGAGGTTTTACTTATCCCCCTCCCCAAACCCTTTGTATTGATGCACAGGCAGGATGCGTAAGACAAGGAATACCACTTCCCTCTACTAGCCTTACCAAGCACTCTGTGGTGAGGAAGGATGTAATCAGAGACAAGGAAGCAGTTGTTTCAGTTCCAATAAAAAGTCATCTTATATTAAAAAAAAATTCCTGGATCATTTCCTAATGTCAACTAGATTAGGATCAGCTAATTTGTTCATAAGGAATTTGACAGTTTGAACATTACTCAGTCAGCCACTGTCCCTCTCTTTCCTTTACATGCCCATTTACTTTGGCAGACTTATATAGTGCACGTGATAAAGCTGTGTTGTAGTAACAGCCGTTGTGCTATTTTAAACACAACACCAGAAGTCGGAGGAAAGCGTCTTGGACTCCAAAGTGTATCTGTACATATCGACACATTGACCAGCCACTCCGCAAGCACTCTAATGAAGCAACAACTGATTTTAACACATGAAACCTGTGATTGAAATACTGAAATACTCTTTTGTCTAAAAAAATTACTTCTCTCCACAGATGCACGCAGAAGTGTTTTGCTGCCTCCCATACTTCCCATTGCCGATGGCCAGTCCCTGTCAATGTACTGCTCCTTTCAGTCCAAGATGTAGGTAAGTTTTGCTGTTCCCTTCCTCCCCTTTTTTATTCTTACTCACCCCTGCAACTCTCCTTAGCCTACCTTTTCCATAATTTATTTGTCAACCCTCAGAAGGGAGGTGCAGCTGACAGTCAGGTGTCCAGCCCTCACTGACATTCACTGGGGACGAGGCACTGACTGCCCTTCAGTGTTCTGAAAACTCCCTTGTAAACAGTAACACACTAATCGCTTAGCTTGTATTTCAAGTTAATGTGACCACAACAACATCCAGAAATTCGTAGAATCACAGAATGCTTTGGGTTGGAAAGGAACTTCAAAGGTCATCTAGTCCAACCCCCCTGCAGCGAGCAGGGACATCTTCAACTAGAGCAGGTTGCTCAGAGCTCTGTCCAACCTGACCTGGAATGTTTCCAAGGATGGGGCATCTACCACCTCTCTGGGCAACCTGGGCCAGTGTCTCACCACTCTCATTCTAAAAAACTTCTTCTTTATCTCTGGTCTAAATCTCCCCTCTTTCAGTTTAAGATCATCACCCCTTGTCCCGATGGAACAGCCCCTGCTAAAAAGTCTGTTCCCATCTTGCTTATGGGCCCCCTTTAAATATTGGAAGGCCACAATAATGTCTCCCCAGAGCCTTCTCTTCTCCAGGCTGAACAACCGCAACTGTCTCAGCCTCTCTTCATAGCAAAGCTGCTCCAGCCCCCTGATCACTGACCTCCTCTGAACACACTCCAACAAGTCCACAGTTCTATGTCTTTCCTGTGCTGAGGACTCCAGAGCTGGACACAGTGCTGCAGGTGAGATGTCACCGGAGTGGAGTAGAGTGGCAGAATCACCTCCCTCGACCTGGCCACACTCCTTTTGATGCAGCCCAGGATATGGTGGCTTTCTGGGCTGCGAGTGCACGTTGTTGGCTCATGTGCAGCCTTTCATCCACTACTCTCAATCCCATTCCCCAGCCTGTACTGACGCTGGCGTTGCCCTGACCCAGGGGCAGGACCTGGCACTAGGCGTTGTTGAACTTAATGAGGTTCATACAGGCCCACTTCTCCAGCTTGTCCTCTAGATAGCATCCCATCCCTCAAGCATGTTAAATGCACCACTCAGCTTGGTGTCATCTGCAAATTTGCTGACGGTGCACTCAATCCCATGGTCTACCTCATTGACGAAGATATTAAAGAGCACTGGTCCCAGTATAGACCCCTGAGGGACACCACTGATCTCCATGTGGACCTCAAGCCATTGATCTCCACCTTCTGGATGCCACTATCCAACCAATTCATTATTCACCACAGTCCACCCGTCAAATCCATCTCTCTCCAATTTAGAGAAGGGTGTTGTGAGGGACCATGTCACAGGCTGTATAGAAGTCCAGACAGATGACATCCATAGTTCTGTCTCTGTCCACCAATGCAGTCACTTCATCACAGAAGGCCACTAGGTTGGTGAGGCAGGACTTGTAAGCCCTTTGTAAAGCCGTGCTGGCTGTCTCAAATCACCTCCCTGTCCTCCATGTGCCTTGAGTCATTCATAGCGAGGCCACAACCTGGGTTGTATGATATACATCTATGCAGCCCATTATCCTACTCCTTCAGGCCACTTAAAATAATCGTCATGTTGCCAAGGGAAAGCAGCTTAGTACGTATCTCCAGAAAACAGGCAGAGGGATCCCGGGGAAGGATGTGGTGGCAGGTGGGAGGAGAAGAATTCTTTCCTTCAGCTGGCCCACCACTGCTCCATGGAATGGTTGGTAAAGGGCTTGGAGCTAGGTCATGAGGCAGCCCATGTCTGAACTTCCTCTACTTTTTACTCTAGGCATCCTAGAGTACTTGGAAATTCCGACCCCAGCACAAACTCTTACTGCACGATCTCACCATAGCAGTTGCATGTGACCTGCTCCCAATGCCATGCGGTACAGTAGTGATGACATTGGCCTCCATGGAATGGTTGGTAAAGGGCTTGGAGCTAGGTCATGAGGCAGCCCATGTCTGAACTTCCTCTACTTTTTACTCTAGGCATCCTAGAGTACTTGGAAATTCCGACCCCAGCACAAACTCTTACTGCACGATCTCACCATAGCAGTTGCATGTGACCTGCTCCCAATGCCATGCGGTACAGTAGTGATGACATTGGCCACCTTTTTCTGTTACTGCACGATCTCGCCATAGCAGTTGCATGTGACCTGCTCCCAAGGCCATGCGGTACAGTAGTGATGACATTGGCCACCTTTTTCTATTGCAATCAATATCAGGACTGCAGTGCCTATACTCATAGTGCCTCTAAGGAAAGGCTGGGATGTTTGAAGGCAATTCTGGTATCCTGTGAATTCCCATAAAGCCTGAAGTTTCACAATAACACTCTTCTCCCCAGTTTCTTCTCCTCCTCTATTTTATGAGCCACCCCCAACTTCTCTCTCTTCATCTTTTCATTTTCCATCTGGCAGACCTGATTCATGCTCTGTTCTATCCCACATGCTTCAACTTCTTAATCCTCCTTGATCCTCACCCCTGGTAAGACTGACTTATTATTGATGTTATCAAAAGGATGAATTAATATTAGTGCAAGACCTGTAATTCAGCTGCGCTGTTGAAGTGAGAAGTCAAACCAGTCAAAACAACAAATGAAACATGCTCAAAGGCATAGCACAGCAGCTTGTAAAAGAAAAAACAGCCTCTTTAGGGGCTCTTTAGAAAAGCCTAGGCTTCTAAACAGAAGAGAGAATGGAGCATGATCTTACCAGGGACAGTCAGAATTCACAGAAGCTATTTGTGAAGAACATATGATACTTTGCAAACACTACAGGTCAGTTACGTGATCAGCACAACCCATCTCATGATACAGCTATGGTATTCCTATGTCAAACCACCAATATAATCTTCTATACAAAAAAAAAAAGTATATTTTTACATTGTAAACTTAACATGATTTTCCTCATAACATCACTCACTGTTTTTTCTACAATTTCCTTATATTAAAAGACAAAGGCTTAAACTAGAAGTATTTTATCCAATATCTTCAAGTTAATTCACAATACCATATAATATACACCTACTGGTTTTCAGCTTTGAGTGAGATGAAGAGGTCACTTTCTTTTTGAAGAGTGATTGCAGTCTGCCCCATTCGTTTTAATTCTCATTGCTTTTGAAACTTCATTTTTCAGCTTTGAGTGAGATGAAGAGGTCACTTTCGTTTTGAAGAGTGATTGCAGTCCGCCCCATTCGCTTTAATTCTCATTGCTTTTGAAACTTCATTTTGCAAGTTAAGTAGTATTTAAACTTGTATTTCCTGGCCTTTGGGTTAGGATTTCCACTGCTACAGCAAGCACTCTTGAAAGGCACAGTATTTTATAAGCATTTTTTCCAAGCATGATCAAGTGGGGAAAAAAACAGAAAACCTCAGTTGGAAAACAGATTTAAATTATCATGAGTCATAAAAGGCAAGGGAAAAAAATAGCTATGAATGTATTAGAAAGAAAAGGAAAACAATGTATAGATCCACGGCATAGTGTAGAGGGAAAACAAGTGTGGCTTCACATACACACCAGCACGGAAGATAAATTGCAATCAGCAGCTTGGAAGAAAATATATTTTGACAAGCACAGAAGAGTACCAGACAGAGCACAGAAGGTTAACAGCAGGTTAAAGAACATATTTAGATAAGTGAGTTATGTTCTAGGCAGCAAAGCTAGATGAAAATTACTCTAGACAAAACTAGGAAAACTTGGAAGCAGCCAAACTGATTTTGGAACAAACCAAGGTAGTTTCCCAAATGTTAGTGATTGCTTGTGGGAACCTGGTGAAAACCGAGGAGGATCCAGAAAATGAGAAAGGGTAGAAGCCTTTTAAAGACAGAGAAAGGAAAATGTGAAGATGCCGAGTGTCATAAACTAATCAGTCTATCAGAATCTTGGAACCGATTACTGAACAATCCCTGTCAAGTGCCTTAAAGATAATGAAGTGATAATAACAGGCAACAAGGGAGTGTCAAGAACAGCTCAGTTCAAACCAAACTAATTTGTTTCTTTGCTAGGTAATGGACCTAGCACAGAAGGGAGAAGCAGAAGACAGCCTATATTTCAACAGCAGTAAAGCTCTGTCATTGTCCACATGGCGTTTTCAGAGAGAAGCAGAATCTTGATATAGTCACCATCAGGTAGATAAGGTTGGCTGAAAAACTGGTTGGCTGAAAAATTAGGGATTCCCCATCAAACAAAGAATGTATCTATCTCAAGTGGATGCATTTCTGCCATGGGTCTTCTGAATCCAGGTATATGTAATGTTTCCATAATGACTTGCACAGTACGATAGAAAATAGATTCTAAAAACTTGTGGGAAGCCACAAGTACTTCGGTTAAAAGGATCACAGTTGGCACTAATCTTTTTAAATGGGAAGAATGGTCAAAACTTGGCATGCTGAAAATCAGAGAAGAAACCTGCACAATGCTGAGCAGGAGCAGAACTCCACAAACACAGCAGGTCACTGAATCATACCTATAGATTTTGTTAACTTCAGCATCAAATCACCTCTAGTTCTCTGTCTCTTTATTTTACTATCACAGACCGCACAGAGGAAAGGCTAGGCTTGTTCACAGGCACCGAGGCTCAAGAAGGTTTGTTGAAACATAGGCGAGCACCAACTTTCTGTATCAAAGACCCAAAAGCCTGCTCAAGCAAAACCACACCCATACGTCTTAGGTGAGTACAAGAGTTTCCCAAACAGCAAGATACTGGCTTTAAGTACAAGAGCAGATCAGCTGAATCTTAGAAATTAGCCTCACGCTATTTGGCCCAAAGCCTGGACAACTGAACGAAAAAGGGTGCCCAGGTTAGCTGGCTCTGTGTCGTAGGGACTCGGCCTCTGTGGATATCACTTCAGAAAATGTCATTTGTTTTTCATAGCAACCACAGCTTGTAGGTGCAAGAACAGGATAAAAGGGAGGAAAAAGAAAGCAATATTTACAGTTGATCTTTTTTCACTTAGCTGTCACACGCTGAAGTGATTCATTTTTACCAACAGGGAAAGTAAGGGCATCCCTTTCATGAGTCAGATTCTTTTTTTTTTTTTTTAATGTGGATTTCTCTATTTTCAATGTTTTGTTTCTTGATTTTGCTTTTAATTCCCTATGACAGAGATAAGCTTAGCAGTAAAAAGATGACCACCAAACGGGCTTTCTCCTCATTCTATCTTCCTTAGTGTTTTTTGAACCAGGTTGTAATTCAGGACTTCTTGTTGCTAATAACAGTCTGAAGGGAGCAGTTCAGGTCAGTCTTAGGTGACTAAAGTTACGGAAGCTAACAAATATGCATCTTTTTTTATGTTTGGTCAGGAGATACAAGACGTCCTCAAAGCAGGCCATATTTCGTAGACAGATAGACAAGTACCCTGAGAATTTACCTTCAGACCTTACAGTTTGAAGACCTCGATGAGCTTTTCTGAAAAAAGAACTAAAAAAAAACCAAACCTCAACAAATTTTATACGTATAAACTTAAATTTCACAATGTAGCCTTCATCAGCCCCAATGTAACTCATCTGGGCCTCCCAAATCACACCAGAAATTAATCAGCCATACAGAGTTAAGGCTGAAAGGGCTCAGA
Source organism: Buceros rhinoceros silvestris (assembly GCF_000710305.1). Lineage (NCBI taxonomy): Eukaryota > Metazoa > Chordata > Aves > Bucerotiformes > Bucerotidae > Buceros > Buceros rhinoceros. The sequence goes on from NW_010423829.1 coordinate 26,885, forward strand.
AGTATTCACTGACTTTGCATGCCTCTGTTTACGGTTGTCTGGCTTTAAACATTTACCAGCAGGTGTCTAAATCAGGCTATCTGAAAAAAGAAGAACCCAAAATGTGGGGGACTTTTTAGAAAAGATTCCCCCAAGTGATTTGTTCAAGGATTATGAGTGAGCCAGCGCTCAATTCAGAAAAGGCAACCAGGGGCCCGATCCAGAATTCACTGGCGGACACAGTCAGCTTGTATGACTCACGTCTCTGGAAGCGGCAATCACGGCGCACCCCGAATTGTGTAGTATAAGGCATACGCGACAGGGTTGTGAGGCAGAGAGGTGGTCATTTTCATATTGAAACCGTACATGGCTTTCCTTGCACCTGGCTAGATACTTGCTATACAGACATTGACTTCTCTAAAAAAGGGAGAAGGAAGAAAAAAAGTAAGAGAAGGCTGGTTCATTCATGATCTATGCTACAATCCTGAAATCAAGGTAAAAACAATCCCTACTTTTTTTTCAGCTAGTCAGGGAGTGCCTGAGGTCCCTACTACCATCATTTTGACTGGTATTTAGAAAGTGTTCCTAGCTGGTTTGAGTTTTCTTGGACTTCCTGGAGCTAAAAACTAATCTGAAAAACCAGTGTCACTTGGACACCAGCCATTCAAGTATTCTGATGCCAGGCTTCTACCTCAGTTTTCATCTCCCTCAAAAATTTATTGCGTAGGATTTAAAAACTCAAAATGTCTTAACCTTTTTTTGTATTTACAGCTCTGTTAAGATCCTTTGCTCCCCTTCACTGGTTAACAGGGCTTGAAAACGCCAATTTTCTTGTCTTCCTCAAGATTTTATCAAAGACTAATTAACATGGCTTGAAATACATCCCTTTTCTTGATAAAAGAAAGGCTGTTTTTTATTATTCTTTCTTTTTTTTAAGTTACCACCAGGAGAGTCAGGATATGAAAATGAAAGATTTTAACAATATAGACAGAAAGACAGTTTTGGAGAAGTTAGACTAACCACATGACAATGGCAGAGTGCAAACAGAGGTGAGAAAGGAGGTCAAATGTGCGTCAGTTAAATACACCTGTGAGAAAGTAGGTGTGGAGAAGAGTTAAGAAAAAACAGGGAAATGTAAAAGTCCGTAAGACGTTGAAAACTGATCGTCAAGCTCCCCATCCTTCCCCAGCCATCTTGCTGGGAAAACAGAACTGTATTTGCCTACCTTTTAGTAAAGGAAACCATGGCAGATTATCAGGTTTTCTGACTCTTCTTACGAAGGTTTTAAGCAGGAGAAGAAAATGCCAAGATCTTGGTTATTATGTGTGTTTAACTAAGCAGAGAATTTGGCCTAACATTTATCTTTGTAAGAAGGAATTTTTTTTTCTTTTCATGAAATCTTAGTCAAACAAGATAATACCTGATTTACAACCACAGGGTGAAATACAGTAACTACTCATAGGATGAGTAGAAGACTGACATCCTCATTCCTGGGTGGGGACCTCAGCTACAGAACAACTGAAGATTAGGCACAAAAGGGACATAGCTGAGCACTGCCACACTTAATTCCCACGCTGTGTCTACATTAGCAAGTAGAGCACCTCAGCAGGCATGGATGTGCTGCATGACACAGCGGATGTTGAAGACCCCATGTACGCCTGCGGAGCGTTTCAGGAGGTTTTAATTGCAGGTAGGTGTAGTTTGGCACCAGGTGCTGAAAGCCGATTAGCACTGGGGTGCTCTAGGTGTGCTCCTGCCATGCACTCCCAGCTTACTTCCACCTGAGAGAACATCCAGCCTGTGCGCTCCCTGGCCGCTCCGCAATGCAGGCTGGAGCAGAGCAAGTGGAGCAGGATGGTCAGGGGATTCGCTGCAAAGGTGCGGCCATACTAGTGAAGACACTGACTGTCCCCTCTCCTGGGACCCAGCTGGGTGGGCCAGCCAGCCAGGCTCTGTCTCTGGGCAGAGACAGGTGAAGAAGTTCCAAGGCTTTTTGGCTGGGCAAGCTCAGGCATGAACCAGACTCTGAGCTGGTTCAGTCATGTCCACACTAAAGCAGCTCTCACACAGGCAGAGAGAAATAAAAGCTTAGGGGTCTGATGATTTTTGGCCATGACCACCAGTGGTTTCAGGACTGTGTTTTTTAAAGTACTATTTTGCTGCCTAGGTAACATTTTAGGGACCTGTATAGCACTTTAAGTAATTTGCCTGAAGCCACTGCAGCCATTTGTGGCAGAACAGGGAAATAAACCTTCATCCCCAGAGGCTCTGGCTAACACCATAACCGCACCAGCGTCCTTCCTCTTTTCTCCTTCCTCCTGGCTGGTTAGACTCAGCCTAAATTCACACAACAGGAACATAGTTTGATCACAGAGAGATAGACAGGCCCTTGAGAGGCATTGCAGTAAGACAGATCTTCCTGAAAGGGAGACACTTTGGTCACAAAAGAAGAGTCCACGTGGCACTTAACAAGCTGCACAGAGCTCACAGTGGTCGATCAAGTATGACATGGTCACAGCAGTATGATATGAGAGGCGGCTGTGGAAATGCAAGAGGAAAGGAGGTGATGAGGTAGAAGGAAAACTAAGAAAGAGATGTATTTATTCAAAAGAAAATAAAGTTCCTAGCTGTCATCCGACTTCACCCAATGGCAAAATTTCCACCGACTTTAACAATCTGACAAGCCATACGCATAACTAAAGAAAGTGGGCTGCCAGTGTGCAACGTAGAATTGTCCCTCCCGGTGAGGCTCTGAGATGCCAACATTTTGTTTCATGCCAATTCATCAGGAAAATTTAAGTATTAGATTTTTTTTTTCCAAATTGAAATATGCTGTGAGTATTCGTTTTGATTAAGTCACGATATTTACTTCAGGCCCTGAGGTTTTGGCTAAAGCTGTACTGGAAGGTATAGAATGCCCTGCATATTTAGTACAACAATATATAAAATATGAAAATTGACATGATAGACAATTTTGGTAATTTCTTGCCTAAGAATTACAAAAATCAATACATTCACATGATTGTTTTTTATTTAATTGAACAAGCACTTTAAGATTTCCACTCAACTTTCTGTTCATTACATTTAGCACTCTGTACATGCATGAACAGGAATTTTAATCTCTAAACATAAAGATTGTATTTTCAAACTCAGGCAACTTACCATGCTCAAAATCTCGCTCCTCCTAATGAAGGAGCTTTGCCAATTACTTTTAATGAAACCGTGATAGCACCTATTGCTTTTCACAAGCTTTGGATCAGGCCTTTGGTGAAAAATCTTTGATTGTATCTTTCTTCACAGTAAAAAACTAAAGAGATGGAAATTAATAAAAAATAATTAATAGCATTTCTCAAGGCTTGTTCTAACTTGTTTAGTTCACTTTAGTCATATATTTCTTTCGTAATACTTTATTTATTGGGTGTAAAAAAGAGTGAAAACAATAATAATTAAAACCAAATTAAAATTAACGGAATATTTCTCTCTGTATTTATAATAAGCTATTCAACAATTCACATTTTCTCCTTACAGTGCCAGAGGAATATGCTGTATGTTTTCATTGCACGTGCAGAAGTAGCAATGGGTATGCACATTGCTACCAAATGTTCTGGTGTGTGCATTTCCTTGTGGTACGTTTGCAAAATTAACACAAGATCTCATTGAATTATTCATCTCCCGTTCTGTCCTTTAAACTAATAAATCGTGAAAAAACACAGCAGTATCATCTCACAAAAAATGACATGGAATAAGATGTGGCCTGTTTTTTTTCCACCTCTCTAGGGTTTTTTATCAGGCTCCCAGAGTCTGAGTTCCTACAGGAGGGGGGAAAATGTCTCGGCTCTAGTCCCAGGAGGTTGGGTGAGTGCCCAGGGAAGGGGACTAGTGTTGGTTTTATGGCTCTGCCATTAAGATGGGAATGAGTGGGGTAAGAGGAATGAAAACAAGAGACAAGAAGAATGTCTGATCTCATCCTCACCCCATGAAAACTGAGAAGAGAATGGGGCTGATCATCAGCTTAAGAAGGTAAGAAGTAATTGCATTTCCAAATTTGGGGCAAAGAGTCAAAATATTGGGATTTGCTTTATAAAACAAATTCAAAGATGTTTCTAAGGAAACATCAAAACAACTGTATCAAAACAGTATGTATTGGAATGGTTCTGCTACGTGCTGTCAGTTTAGCAATACAAAGGGTTATTATTCTTTCTAATGTGAAACAGCACAAAGTCATCATGTTAGAACTAATGTAAAGGTTTTTAAGAAACTGAAATATTAATCAAATAAAAATTAAATAGCACAAGAAAGCTGAAATAACATCGAGAAGCTGATATTGCCAGTAAGATTCAAACTATTTAAAAATTAAATAAACTCTTGTAAAATATTTGTATTTTGACAGCGGAGTAGCATTTTCTGATAATTTTCCATTATTTTCAAGGAATCTGATAATGAAGATCATAAGAAAATTATACATTTAGGTTGTCTTTGTCCTTCCTTTTTTAGTTTTTTTTGTCATTTTGGTTTTTGGACAATAAAATGTGTCCCTGAAGATATTATTATCTAGTTCTTTCTGTATAATGGAGTCAAGATACGATAGGACACAGTTTTAAAGACCTTTTCCCTGTGAATCATCTTTATTCTAAAATAATATAAAACGAATGCCCATCCCACTTACAGTCAGCGCTTCCCTACTGAAATGCAACACCACGTAACATGGTTCTTTAAGATAAAGCAAGCTTTCCTGAGAAGTGTGGGAGAAGGTATTCCGAGGAAGACCAAGCCACAGCAAACGGCTTCAGCTGGTCCTGCTCTGCTAAATGTTTCCTTACACAGGGCTGCCGGCGTCCATCCAGAACCCCGTTGCCAGTGATGCTGGGTGAGCTGATACGGTTTCATCCATGTGCTGCAACCTCCAGGGTCTTAATTCCTGTTACCTTGCTGTGGCTTGAAAAGCAGAAGAAAAGGACACTGGATAGGAAGTTGCTTACAATCATTCTGCTACATTTTAGGAGATTAAATGAGGGGATTTCCCACCAAGGTGAAGGAGAAAGCACACCTGTAAGGACTGAACATTGGCAATAACTTGGCATAGCCTCCTTCCTGCTCCAAAACCTGCTGGAACATTTTCCACTTTTTTTCAAACTGTCTTTTGTGTTACAGCTGAAAAACAATACATGATTTTAAAGCTGCGAAGCTGTACTTTCCCACCTGCTCATGTCTTAACACGACTGGACTATTTTTGGTTTAGAAAAACTGAAGAACTGTTTTCATACTTCTCTACATCTTTACCTTCCAGTCTTGCCCTATGATTTATTTTCCCACACTCTGTCTTTTCTTCCCATGTGTCATTGTGTGGGGGAATGTAAAACCTGCCACACCGCTGTACTTCACCACTGGGACAGCCTGGGCTTTTCTCTGCGAGTGTTTGGATCACTCACTTGGATGTCACTCTGCTGATAGAAGCCCAGGGTGCAGAAGGGAGATAAAACCCATTTCTCCTATATGAAATAACGGTTGGACAAGAGCTGACCAAAAAACATTCTGAAAGGGCCTGATCAAATATCCCCTGCAATCAATGGAAGGCCTTTAACTGACTTCAGCAGGTCTCAGATAAGGACCCACATTAATATTATTACCATTATCATTTGTAACGGAGGCTCCGAGCTGTGTTGAACAGTATGGTTAGTGACAGAAAGAAACAAATGTGGCATGGTATGTTTTTCTCTGCTGTTTTAAAAGAACACTAATTTCATGCAAATTTTTGCTTTCTTTGTTTTCTCTGCCTCTTTTATCTATCAGTTGTTCCCTTGTTAGAGGTCCGTCATGTGTTTTGAGATCTCTCAAGCCTCGACTGAAAGATAAGAATATTAAAAATCAACAAGGAAGTTTTTCTCACAAATAGTTTAGGCATTTGTGGTGATTAAATTTTAAAGAAAAAAGATTCAGAATAACTGAGATGAAAGAAGAAGTCCCACCTTATTTAATCGTGTCTTGCTTGTACTGGTGCCACTGATACCATTATCCTTCATGCTGCAATGTGTTCCAGGAAGAAACAGACCTAAATATCTGATATAAAAACCCAGACTGAACTTTTCTCAGACCAGAGATCCTAAAGGCTTTTTAAAAAGGCATAAATACTACTCTCCTTGTGGAAAATTGCCTAAATACTATGTAATAGAAATCTGTAAAGATCAGAAAATTAATAGGGCTGTCTCTGGCCCTGTTGACCTCCACTCTGTGGAAAGAAGGAAGTGGAGCAGGAGAAACGGTTCTAAAAGAAATATCTCAGAGAGTTTTTTGCTTCAGTAACTTTCCATTTGATTTATATCACAATCGTTTCAGTGACTCTCATGAACTTTAAGGGATTAACTTTTGCAATGTCCTCTGAGAAGCAGAAATGACCCCTTGTAACAGTCCTCAACCTGGACCTGCTGAAGCTAGATGAATCTACGCTTTGGGCCACGCAAGAGATCAATGGCAGCATGCAGCCCTCTTCTCTGACAAGCGAGTTCAGCAACTCCAAGATCACACTTGAGCCCTTGAGGAAGTTGTACCTGCATGAGTTGCTGCTGGCCATTGCTCTTGAAGTCATCACCTCTAGGACTGAGCTTCACAGGTTGTGTTCCTCCTAGCCTCATTTAGTGGATTAGAAAAATCCTTTTGACTCTTCTATGAACAGAAGCAGGCATAAGACATCACGCAAGGAGTCTGTCCAAAAACTAACAACTAAATTCAGGGTTGCAGCTGAATTCTGTCTAAAGTAATGTATATACTTAAATATACACATCTTTTTCTAACAGTAACAACCTGTTCCTTACATTACTTTACTCTTTCACCTCCTCTCTCTGATTTGTTACATACCCTCTTCCACCATCTCTGCCACTCTGAAGTTTAAGAGAGCTTTTAAAATCGTAGTTTGTATGCCCAAACCTCAATACAGGAATGAAACAACTAAGTGGCTTAAGTCAACCACTTCTCATCTCTAAGCAGTATCTAGTACTATTCTCCAAGCACTTTGGCCTGTAAGTTTTACTAACTCAGTCCATTGAGAAGTGTATGTACCTAGGGAGTTTAAATGAACGTAAATAATATTATTTATAAATCACCAGTGAGGTTTGTCTATATTAAAAGATACATAGTTTTAAAATTGCATTTTCAGTTAAACTGATGCAGTAAAATTAATTCAAATGTGTGATTCATATAAATTTTATCCCAAATGGATAATTAAAGCTAAATTAATATGAGTCAGGCTGAACAAAAAGAATATAATTGATACTGTGTTTTGCACTGTTTTCACTCACTTTCTTTCCATTGTGATTTCAAGCTAAACAACTTTGACTTTGTTAAAGATGAAAACTTAAGTCTGGCCTTAGTATTCCGAAGCACTAAAATGCTGACCACGTGACAATATATCCAAGTGGCAAGAAGGAATTCCACAAGTGGCTACCAAGTTTTAACCCAAGTACTGTTAAAGGTAGGGGAGATATCCCTCGGTTGGCAATAGGCTATGAAGGGGAGAATACTGCTTCACCAATCACAGCTTTCCTAATCAAGGATGAAGAAAAAAAAAAAGATGAAAGCCTTGAAAACCTCCAGAAACTTAACTATAACTTTATGTCCGAACAAAGCGTTATGAGATGGCAATACAGCCATGAGAATAATTAAATTTGAGACAACCTGGTAATTGTTATTTCTGAAAAGGATTGACGGATGGCCTTCTAGGCATATACCAGTGGCACTCTAAAGGACACCACTGAGAAGACCCTAAGAAATAAGAAGTTGGCCACTTAACAAAGTATTTGAGATGGGCATTATGAAAGTATTTCGAGCTAATGAAGGGACACAGAGAAGCATAGCTAGCATGTATGATCAAAGCAGTAGGCAGTGCTCGAAGACTGATCTTGATCACAGACGTGCTAGAAATGCAAAATGTAGGAAATGACAGAGGAAGGGTCATTTTTCAGTCGTGTGTCAAACAAAAATCACCCAGAAGCAGCACTCGGAGCCATTCTTCTCAGTCTCTACAACTTGTCTCAGTAAGTCTGATGAACCCTGGAAAGTGGATTTCCTGAGGGTAAGCACATGAGCTTTAAAGTAGGCCTGGTGTTTCTAGTCAGAGCTAGTATAATCGTTTTTCATTACCAATACAAACTAAAATAAACCGGTGTTGCCCTCAGTAACTCAGCAGGAGAACTGGACTTGAAAGAGTGGATGACAGAGGAGACGAGACAGTGTTTTTTGACACCCAGGGTATAGAAAGGGTACAGGTTGAGCTGTAGTGTCATACCAAGGCAACTGATGCAGAAGTTCACAAGGAGCATCTGAAGAATATGAGTCTCGAAATGTGAGGCAAGAAGGATGAAAAGCTGGAGCGGCAATTCCCTTGTAGCAGTGATGCAGAGCATCAAACCTCATTTCTTGACAAGGTCTAGATCTAGCCAAGAGATCCAGGTACCAACAGATCCTGCAGGATGAAACGCAGCACACCAAAACCAAGAGACCAAACCCAAACTGACAAAGTCGTGGTAAGACGGCAGTGTGTTCAGATGACTGCTCTCCCAAAGCCATCAGGAAGGCAGATGTTTTTCCACAGGATATGATATTTCACGTGAACTTGGGCAGAGCTTCCTTTTTGCAAATACTGCTTATTTTCAGATTTTCCCATTTGCCTAATGCTTTTAATTTTGAAATTAATCTTTTGGTGGGGGCAGTATTTCCCCTCTTCCAACACAAGAGGTTAACTGAGGAAGGCCTGAGCCTTTCGTACTTCTGTACTAAGTATATGTGCTTAGTCAAAGGAAGGTCAAGAAGGTTTGAATATTTCCCTAAAGTTCATAAGTGCACAAGTGTTACCCTGAATCATGGCCTACATCACCATGAGTAATTCAGAGAGCGCAGGAGATAACTGCAAGTGGAGAGCATCTTCCTCATACAGAGGAAAGTAGCTGTTGTGTTTCATACTGTTGTCCCGTGAAATGAGACCTGTGGAAGACACTTACTCTACAAATTAATCTTTTGTGAGTTTCACTGTTGCCTACAGTAAACCTGAGGTCATTCTCCACAGTCAGCTCTTCTGTATCAGGAAGGAAAGAAAAACAGAATGACACCCATTTAAAAAAAGTGTAGTGTGCCAAATTGCCTGAAAATGTTTCTTGTAAAACAAAAAATATTCTTGGTATTGCTACTTTCCACGTAAGAGTAAAACAGTTCTCTTACTCTTACATGAAACCGTGTGAAGCTTTTATGACTTGATCCTTACACAAGATTTCTGCCAAAGAGTATTGGGGTAAATTACTCCAAAGCCAGGCATGACCTTGTTCTATGGAAAGTTTTGGTAACAATGGATACCCCAACCTGTCATCCAGTTACAGAGACAAAAATGTCAATATTTTTATCCTGTGGAAGAAAGCACAGACACCACAGACTCTGGGAAATCTACAGGCCATTGCTCTTTGGGAAGGTCAAAGCCAACAAAACTCCCTTTGCCTGATCAGAACCTTACACAGTAAATACTCACAAAGTGCCTCCTGCCTTTTCAAAAAAAGTTGTGAATCTCTAGCTACAAGCAAAAAAAAAAAAAAAAAAGCATATTCTTTTGTAGGGTTAGGGTAATCCCTAAAACCTGGAGAGGAAACTGAAAATAGAAGACAGGATGGCCCTGAGGCTTTTAGAAACTGCTGAAAACCCCCACTATTTCTAGAGCAGCCTACAGCATGTGAAAGAGCCAGAGAACCTCCAAATTCTGACACTTTAGTAAGGCAGTAAAAAAAAAAAAAAAGTGATTTTCTGATAATACCAGCTTTGTCTGAGGAAGACCAGAAGACTGGATATCAATCTTTGTGCACTAGAGGGAGAGAAATAGCCAGCTGGGCTAGAATATTAGCCAAAACACTTACGAACTGTGTGGTTGCCAAGTACAACTACAATGTCACTGGGAAGGTTAAGAGTATGTTTTCTTACTGGGGAATTCCAGAGGAACTATTATGAAAAAAAAAAGGACCATGGTTTACAGGGCAAGGTTTCAAAGCTTTTTTGGCAAGATATAATTACTGCCGCATTATCGCCAGCCCTCGGTATCCTCAAGCAAAGGCAGAGTCTGGAAGAAATGTGCAGACAAGATGATCCTTCCTTGGCACAGTTACGTACAGAGCAGCTCCTGTTATGTCAGCTAAATAGAACAGACTGCAGAGAAGCACTCGCCATCTCAGTGACTGACACTAGAAGAAGCTCTGTCTATCTGTCCATCTACCTATTTACAGAAGGTAGAGGTTGTACAGACTATATTATGACAAAGGCCAGTTATCTTTGAAACATTTAGATTTAGATGGGAATTCAGCTGAAGAGCAAAGGTGAACACGGTCTGCAAAATCACAGGGAAATTTGTCTCATCAAAATCGCCTGAGTACTTTTCTACGCCAAAGTATTATCAGGAGTACCTAAAACTGCGAATTTAAACAGAAGCAGCAACATTGCCTCTATTGCTTGCAAAGCTGAGAGGTATCTGAGGTTAACAAATCACATGGTTTGCCACAGAAACAACCTCTGGTAGTGCGAAAATAGGTTTAATACACATCTACACCTACTTCAGTTGAGTGTTTCACCCCCCGCAGTTGTATAGTCAAAGGAACTTGTGCTGTTTAAACCGGTACAGGATTTATGCCCATGTTTACAGCAGCCTGAAGAAGCAGCCCCTGTGATCAGCTCATGACATGCATTTGGCCAAGCCTCAAAACTGGAGATGGACCATTTAGACACTGTCATTAACTACCTCATCATTTATATTAGAAACATTAAGATTGTTTCACAGTTCTGTCCAAACTCATCCAGAATTACATTTCTTCTAACCCAGAGTAAAGGTCTTCAGCTTCATTCTTGACCTCTAGAAGGCACTGGCACTTCAGAGGAGAGAATTTGTGTGTGTGTGTAAGCTTACTACCTTGAGATTTAGGTCATCTGAGGTTAATTTTAATGCCCATTCCCATGTAATCCCAATCCTGCATGTCTGTCAGGAGCTCATTTGTTACAGCTCCACAATGGCACTTAGCTGGTGCGTAGTCGCTGATGACTTCTAGTCCCTGAGTCGAGTCCTGCTCTCCAGTTACCTATGGGCAGAGAGTGGGGGTATAAGCAGATACTGGCCCCTTCATCAAATTAAAACAACACCTGACAAGTGACAGATCAGCAAAGATGGATGCTTTACTCATTCATGTGCACCCGCCAGCAATTTAGCTAGTTTCTGATTGTCTTGTTTAAGAAAACTGAGCTATATTTCTTCCCACAAAGCACTAAGGATCCACATCGTTTTATCTTTCTCAGGGCTACTAAAGGTACTTTTACCTACTTGCTTTTTCCTTTTCTTCTGCACAGCAATCACACCCAGTGGAAGACTGAGTCTTTGTTCGTGACCAGTTTAAAGAGTCAGATACTCAAGAAGATGGAATTGTTGTGTAATTTTGCTTTTATAAAGTAGGTGTATTTAAAAAAATCACCACCCAGAGGAACTGCGATCAACCTGTATTTCTAATTCAGAAAAGGGAATATCCCTGAATATATCTAAAATCTGAATAAAAAATTTCAATGAAAGCTCCATGTGAAAGCATAAAGAGAGGCAAGGCACTAAAATCATATGTGATTGCAAGTGAACAAAAAAATTAACTGAGCATAACAAAATTATTATATTCATGTTTTATTCTTAATGAACCAAGTAGTAAATATTTAATTACAGATTTAAGACTAATATGTGACTAAGTAAAGGAAATCTTTTCCAGTAATAATGTTGCATGACAAGTCCCTCAGCCAGTTTTCACAAGAAGGAAGAAATATCCAACTTTGACCTGAAAGTACAGACCAGAAAAGCTGTCTTTGGCTGCATCTGATTCTGATCTAGCAATAATATCCCCATCAAACTGAAGTCCAAACAATTGCCCCACGGCAAGTTCACCTCTGACAAGAAGCTGAGCACTCTTGATACTCAGTTTCTGTAGCATCTCCAAAAATAACCAAGGAATCAGAACCCAACTGCTGACCTGGTGGTACAACAGGCAGATGATGGGCCGGCTCCCTTTTCACAGCTCTTTGTGTTTTAGAGTGCTGACAACACTAGAGGTTGTTTTCATCAGCACACTATCCAGATATGACTCAGAAGACATATGGAGAATAGATCTGTGCACTACCAAGATTCAATTTTTAAAGTCACTTTTCTGTTCATAACCACACTGGAAAAAAAAAAAAACACCCCAAAAACAAACCAACAACCACCATACAACAAGAATGTGCTAAACTGTCAAAACCTGTGACTAATAGTTGTCTAAATCATTAGCTGGTCATCTCCTGCCCTCTAATTTCACTAAGGATGGGAAAGGGAAAAGGTGCATGATGAGTAACTGTGAAAAATATGCACTTGGGGAAAGCTCCTAGATTAACAAACCTGAACACTGAACAATATCTGTTTTTCAAAATGAAAAACTGTAAGTTTATGGCAGCTGAACACATGACCCAAATATATTGGTTACTATTCAAAAGAGGGGGGAAAAAGAAACAAGATGTCAGTTTGCTATGGAGACTTCTGCATCACAATACACCTGCAAAATAGGAAGCGCCGATAAAGAGGAGAGTAGGCTCTTGTGAAGCCCACCTTTGAAACTATACGCATCATACGGCCGCTTGCCGGGCGATCGGTAATCCATACTAGAAGGAAACAGTAGATGGCCTACTTTCCACAAAAAGTGAGGGCTAGAGAAAACCACACTGTGCCACAGGGAGGGGAAGCACAGGCAGAGCCTTCATTATTCATTCGCATACTCAGAAAGAGCAGGCAGAAACAAGACTAGTAAAAGAAAGAAGGGAATTCTCCCCGGAAGCATATGGGAAGCACAAAACAGAAGTAATGAAACATTAACGAATAGGAATACAAACACCAGAAAGCGCAATCATTAGTAATGAAAGCACTGGAAGTGTGAATGCAAGAGTTAATGGCTTCTTCTACACGTGTGAGAGAGTGCACTACAGAAGACCAGGGTAGCTAAATAAGAAATGTATGAGAGAGTCTTCCAAGTATCATTTTCTATATAACTCACCAGCCTTCACTAAAGGGAGAAGTAAAGGAAAGCACAGAAAATTCCACTTTGACACCTGTCTTTTAAAGCTGTTTTCATTTTCACAATTTCTCTTTGTAGCTCCTGCAGAGCAGAGCTCCCAAAGCTGAGCCCTGTCAGCAAGTCACTCTGGCTGCAGACCTGGTTTTCTACTCACTTGTGTCAGCAGTCCACTGGACCAATTTCTGTCCATAATTAGGCTAACTTTCAGGGAAACCTTGCCATGTAAACCCAGCAAAGGCTCAAATCCCTGAAGACAACAAAGTACCCAGCCACTGTCGAGGTGCCCTGTGCTCAGGAAACTGAGCATAAGCCTTTTTTAATACTTTTGACTATCCTTGTCCTGTCTGGTTGTACTCTCAAACCACATTTCCAAATGCTGTCAACTGACATGTACAAGGTACCTCAGGAAATATTTTTGTGGGTTCCGAAGCACTTCCAACCCTGGCAAGCCAGTGCATTTAAATGAATGCAGACGCAATGTTACATGCAATTTGATGAGTTATCGCTAAATAACGTTTGGTGAACACGTTTTCAAATGGGATACACAAAGCTTGGACACAAATGCTCAGTAACAGCATAGTGATTGCTTCGGAGTTGTCAAAGTGATAGCGATCACCTGTTTAACCACTTGCTTCTAGTTAGGATCTAGCAAACTTCTTTCAAACTAATGGTGTGATGCAGCAGTAGCTTAATTGAATTCAATGGCAGCACTTAGGGGCACGTGAAAGAGGGGAAGGAGCAGCCTTATTTGTATACACAGGGCACATAATTTGACTAGCTCTTGAACAGCAGTGGGTAACAAGGGTTGCAGGGTATAAAAATGGAGGTGATTAATTCTGTCTTGGCCTGAAAAAATTACTTTTCTTGCCCTTTTATCTTTTGGCACCTCCTACTGACTAATACAGAAAGGAGTGACACGGGGCCTGAGGATGTAAAACAAATACAGTGAGAAATGACAAGCTTCACGTCTAGGCTACCACAGTGATAGGGTAAGTGTGAAGGAAAGCAAAACCAAAAAACAAAGGAGGGATTGATTCCACTTTACAATATTCAGTTAGTCCAAAGCTAGGAGAAGGTTTGAGAGGGGGAAGGTTATAAGCATATAATATACTGGGTTTTAATAAGGTGACAATGTACTATGTGGGAAATAGGGTTTTGGTGTGAAGTGTAAGTGTCCATGACAAATCTACAAGATAGGATTAATAATGGGTTAACCTATGAAAGGAAACACGTAAGAGAAGACTGCAACCAGTGAGTTAGGACGATAGAAGGAGACACATCTCCTTTGCATATCTTCCAGTACAAGGAGGAATTTTAGAGACAATGGGCTTGACAAGATGAGAGTCCACCTGCCCTTTCATTAAATTCTGTAAATCCAGTGTATTTCCTTCCAGTGTACCAAGTCAATAGAACAAGGGGGGAGAAAGACTGCTGTAGGGGGGAACGAGGCCTCCCCAGTGGCGTGACTGTGAAAAAAGGGTAGACATAAGCAGTTGGTGTCCACGGGAAGTTGCTATGTTCTGCATCTCACAATTAAGTGGCTAAACTCATTTACATGTGTTTACCTTCAACTAGACTACTATGGTTTATAGATTAAGCTCTGCGTTCAGGTACATCTGGGTATAACTATAGCACCTCACGAAACATCACTGGCGTCGCTCTGCATTCATAAGAGCAAAAATGGGAGAGGAGCAGCAGGGCGAACTCTCTGTTAAACTGGCGCAAAGGTGCACCTCCCTCAGAGGACACTTTGGAAAGCAGCTCCAGAACAAAAGCCTCTCTGCTTGCCAGCGGGGCATACATTACAGCCACCACACCCTCCTAGGTAAACATGTACACAGAGCAAATCACTTGTTTTGTGAATAGGGTTTACTTTATCATTTTGAAAGGCATATTGCTATTTCTTGACATATTAGCATGCTTAAATGAATCACTTAAGAAAATAAACGTATTTGCCTATGTTTACATTTATTTGTCCACTCCTGTTATTAATCGATTTTGTCTAATATTTTTATCACATTGTGTTTTAAATAAATAAATAAACACCACGACTGCCTTTTGAAATGCCTTGTTCTGGCAATAAAATAAAGGCAGGAAATCGCATAGTCTCCTGTATGATGAGCGTAGGTGGAGAGGATGTATTGCTCCAGGTATGCTGATAACACACAATGTCAATACCCCACGATACTGCTCATTTTCTGTCGCTTTGAATGCCAGTGCCCTGCTAGAGGTTAAAGATGGAGCTGCATATGCACGGAGTACTTCTTATTGTTAGTACGGTGCTTTAGAAAGAAAAAAAAAGAAATTAAGTCATTGTATGTGATGATGTAGGTTTTTACATGGAAATGGGCTAGTTTTCATGGGGGCACTGCCGTCAGAACACTGCTGAGCCCACTGTGCTTGGGCAGCCAACTCGGCGTGCGGTTCTGCTGGTGTCCAAGTAAGTGTTGCCACTTGCCCCAAGCCTCATTTTGCACCTACTATACTGTGCTGTTTCAGAACAAATGAAATAACAGCTTTTGTACAGCATATGTTCCGTTCCTATAGTATGCTATTTTTGCAGTTGGAAGGCCTGAGGCATTGCTCTCTCCTTTCAAGCCATACACAAACAAAGAGGGTTCACCACAAAAAAAGAGCCTCTGCTGAAGAGTGTAAGGTTTACCTTTGCTCCCTCACTCAAGATCCTAATTTCATCAAGTTATGCCCCTCCGTTTCGTTCTATATTATACAGCTATAACCTAAAGTTTTCTCCCAGCAGCAGCACAGGTCCCCTTGATTTTCCCTTACCATGTAAACTGACAGGATCATCCAAGACTTTGCCACCAGGAAAATCTAGATGTTACACCAGGAAGGAAACGGATCTCTTATTCTGTTACTAATCACTTTCAATTGATTTGGTCTAAAATTATCACTGAATTCTTATTGCTACCTGATATGGGCCAAGGCCAACTATACTTTAAGAAAATAAAAAGAAACAATGAAGGCAACTGGTAAGTCTGAATCTTTTCTGTCTTATTCCAGTTTATACCAGAGCACAGTGTGGATTTTCAGTGTAGGTGCTCTGGTATAATCACAGAGGAACAGTGGGCTCTAAATCAGCAGGTGCTGAAACCAGATGTGCAGACCTGAAGATCTAGGCTCTGTCATCTACACAGCTGGAGTAGGAGCCAGCAGAGCATCTCCTTCTTTCTCTAAGCACATGGATGCATAGCTTCGGGAGGATCTCATTTCCAGTTGTTGAAACAGTTCCTCTCAGCTCACTGCCCCTTCTCCAGCTGCAAGAAAACGTGGGTATGATAGCGTGGAGGCAGCCGCACCTCCCGCTGGCCCACGGTTTGCCATCTGTTTTGGCCCTATCCTGGTCCACACAACGTCCATTTTCAGTAGGGCAGGTGATTGTCACTCGCACCTCCTTGTTTGCTGTTCTCAGCGTCCCAGCGCATATGCAAATCTGGGTGAGGACACCTCCAGCTACTACCTTTGAGGCAGGTACCCCTCAGGGCACCAGCAGTGCAGCCACCAGGCTGGCCCTCACGCACTACAGGGGTACAGGAGCATCAAACATTAATACACATTGTTGGACATAATTTATATCCACAGGCAGGGGCACGTGGCTAAATATTGAGCTTTAAGTGACTTGGTATGTGATACAAGCGGCATTAAAGCCCAGTCTCCTGCCTCCCTCCCCAGAATTTGTAATCAACCTTATCTTCTTTTATGAGGAGCTCATGTTAGGAAGTCTACATTAAAGGAAAAGATACATTTTTATATTGCTTCAAATGTGTTAACAATATTTCTTGAAAATATTTCTGGCCAAAATATCAAACCCCATCTGATTTTCAATGACAAAAAATACCACAGCTGCATTTGAAACTTTACAGTAACTACAGCCTAAAAGTGAAAGTAAAAAAAAGTGAAAGTTGCTTGTTTTTTGCTGCACAAGCTGAGAGAAATGCAAAAAGTAAACAGAGAAGCACATATTAATGTGCATTTATAAAAATGCTTCTGGCATTCTAAGGTGCCTTCAGAGCAGAGGGAAGGAAAAGCGCCTGTTTGTAACACTCGTGATAGAAACAAGTCGTGTGTGTGTGATCAGACAGTGATTTCTCAGTATTCCTTGCAGATCCTGTGACCAACTCAGATAATGTTGGAACAGCACATCAGCAGGGCTTGCTGCTGGGATTTCCCAAAATCTGGGAAGAATCCCTGCAACTCCCTCCTATCCCTGTGGAAAATCCAGGTGTCCAGGCTTACCACTCTTCTCCCAGCTACATTTCCTTCCCAATTCCTTTTCTGTTCGGTGGTGCTCGGTTGGCTGACGTTGGCAGGGCTCAGCCCAAGCCTTGCCAGCGGAACGGCAGATCGCAGCAGGAAAGCGTTCAGGATGAGAAGAGCAAGTCTTGGGGGTGGTGTTCGGCTGGGTTTCTTGAAACTTTCTTCACACGCTTTTAACTCCATTTTGAAGTTTGTGCTGGTAGTGGCGTGCAGGAAATCGAGTAGTTCAACGTGTATTTTCCATTTATATAATTACTTTTATTACATTACTTTTATAATTCGTGTAGATAAAAGATTACCAGAACACGCAGTTACGCTGTTTACAATTACTCTGTCAGTTGATGCAATTCCTATAAATAGGCTTGGAGACATCACTAATTAATGAAGCTGGAAGGGTAAGAGCAGACAAAGTCTGCCACTGCACATCTGGGCATATCATCTCTAAGCTCAGGTGAGGAAGGGTGAGTTCTTTTTGTTTAGGGCTTTGGCAAGGATGTATTATAAAGAACCCTCACCCCCCCAAAATTGCCCCAGGCTACAGGTGCTTCAGGAGGAAAATAAAAATAGTGGAGTGGGGGCTCATTTTTAGCTAAATTTTAAACCTTAGGAATGAAGCAACACCAGGGAAGCGTGTGCACACACTTTACTGATTTCAGAGGGGTTTATATATGCAGAGTTGGGGAAGACTGATCTTTAAACTTGGAGCAGAGCTGTAATTTCCTCTTTATTTTGAACACGGTAAATATATGTTTTATTTGCAATTTTAAGTGTTGTTATAAACCAAATGTGGTTTGTTTTGGTTTTTTTTTTTTTTAAGCTAGGAAGGGTGTTTATTCAGAGTCACTGGAGAAGAAATGGAGTCTTAGACAAAACCTTCAGAAGAAAATGGTGCATATTAACAGTTCTCTTGAGAGCAATAATAGACATTCTTTGCATTTATTCAGCAAATTTACATCCAAATCGGGAAGAAGTGGGATTTGTCTCAGTTAACACTCAAGCATTTGCAAAACTCAACAAGGGAAAATGTTTCCCACAGAAGCGGGAAGAGATAACCTTGCACGGTTTTGTTTGTACCTCTGCGGGAAACTATAGGCAACATGACCACACCATTTCAGGAAGCTGTACGTTTTTGGTCACAGACTAGGTAGTCCCTGCCAGTGACAGCACATCCAGAGGATCCTGCCCTATCCGTACAGCCACAGGGACTGCAGGCCCCGCTTCAGCCCATTGTACACCAGCCATACTCACCAGTGGAGCAGAGCTCACCAGTCTCTCTGACTTTTAAATAACCGACAGTAAAGGATTTGGGGTTAGATTCTGACAGAGCTGTGTAAGTATCATTCCCATTATCAGGAACGAAAGCAATATTTTACACAAATAAAACTCCCAAACACCCTCTTGTGGATTATTACCAGCTGTGATTCTGCCACAGTAACATCCCCAACACCCGCTAATGCTGGCTAACTACAGTCTGGACACCAAGACGGCCTTCTGTGTTTTCTCTGGCCTTCTGATTTCCTTCATTCCCCAAATACACCTTTACCAGAAAAAAAAAAAAACAATTCAAAAATCTGATGGATCTGAGTAGCCTTGCTGTCTGCATTGTATAAACATCACCGGGGGTAGAACAGAGCTGAGTTTTTGGTTT
>NW_010423829.1:46020-46232 GCF_000710305.1 Buceros rhinoceros silvestris
CTGATTTTTTGGTTTTCCAGCTCCCCCACTGCCGTTAGCATCGAAGTCCTCCCCTCCTAGCAGCGAAGTGCCTTGCCAAGATCTGAAGATGTCACTGCACAAGGCACCTCCTCCCTCGAGTGCCGGACCCCGGCGCAGCAGACCCATTTTAGAGGCTGGCAACCGGAGGCCGGGAGGCACGGCAGCTCCTCTCGGGGATGCGCGTAGGGCAA